>NC_037596.1:6885419-7185419 GCF_003073045.1 Pomacea canaliculata | reverse complement strand
CGCAAAATGTTACTGACAATCTTTATTATTTTCGGAGGAATTTGGAAAGGGTTACATTTCTTTTTTACGATTTTCCAAGTAAAAGCATTTTTTCCGCGAAAAAAGAGAGCCTCGTAAGCCCATCAAAAGCGGAAAAATGGACTTAACACAATTTTGATATTAATTTATTGCAGAGAGAGAGAGAGAGCTGACAACATCTTTTAGAAACAAGTTAGTATACAGGATCTCAGACTCGTCCTCATTCTTTTGTTTCTTCCGATAGCGTGGGTTAAATCAGGTTCATCAGACTTCTCCTCCTTTATCGCTCTCGCCACACCATGAAACTAGATTAAGGACAAGCTTTAACCTTCATTACCTACCGACATTAATTTTTGTGATGTAAGGGGTCAGGACATGTCAACCTTTATAAATATGCATCGACACTGAGATTTCTATCTTGCACATTGCCAAGTATTTCGCTTATGTTTGCACCAGACTGTCTTCGTGTTTGCAAATTATTCCTCGTCTTATGGCGAGGGCTGGTCTTATATTGAGTTTATTTCTTCCCTATTCTTATTCTTCGTTAATTATCAATTATTGTTATTTTCATTGCCTCTCCTTATCTCCCGCCCTCTTTCTTCAATGCTTGCGGACTATAGCACATGGCACAGTACAATTATTATAATTCATAAAACTGTGGGATCTAGTACCTCTGGACCCCACATTATTATCATATTATTCATTACACTTTTATTAGTAGCAACAGTAGTAACAGTTATTATGTCTAATTTCATACCCTGATATCGGAGGGTACATTTTAAACTATCCACATATATTCTTTGTAGAATTACTGGGATTTGTTTGTGTGTCTGTGGTGTGTTTGTGTGGACGGATAGGTAGTTTGTGTTCAAGTATCCTCCGAGTCTCTCTCTCATCCACTGCACATCTATCGTCTAGTAACTCTAGTTGATGATGTTGCTGGACTCTGTCTCCTCTTTGTCCGTTTCTAAGAGATGAAGATCAGCCTCCGTCGAAGGCGATAACGAGGCCGATGACATCTTCGACGGTGAAACAAAAGACATAGAGATGGACGACAGACTCCTGGCTGGTGAAGGAGGCGGTGTCCTCGCTGGGGACAGTCCAGGCTTGGACAAAGCAGGGGACATGGAGATGGCCGGGGAGTCGTAGTTGAGAGAGACCTGAACTTGTGCCAAGGTGACAATTATCTGAGCTGTCAGGCACAGCAGGGTGACCCACGCAAATGTCTGAGAAAAAAAAATAACTGAAATGCTCAGGTAAAAATAGATGAAAGCCAAATCATACACATACATAAACACATGGCCTATATAGATATATACATGTATATATGATATAAAAGTGAAAGATGTTTTTGTAAACTGCGTTCGTATTATCACTAAAAGTAAAAGGAGACAAAAAAAAAGATTGAGTCTTGGCATTTCATAATATATACGATGAGACACTAACAGTTCTTTAATTTACATACTTACACCTTAACAAACACCGTGAAAAGAGATGAACTTTCAAGAAGTAAAGAATTTATGTCAGGTGGAATACAAGGCAGCGAACAAGTCCCTCCCCGCCATCTACACCTCATTCTTCTCTTACCGTCCCTTTGACGATTGAGGAGTAAAAGAAAGGTATGTTGGTTAGAGTTCTGGCCATCGTCAACTCCAGGGACTGCAGGTCCAGGCAAGTCACACTTCGTGTCGTGGACACAGGAAAATATTGTAAACACGAAAGATTCTATTGCTGAAGTGTCAATATTATAACATGAAATGTTATGTTATACCAGTAAGTGTACTCGTTTGACGACCGACCACAATAGTCTACATGGAAGAGTTTCTTTACATTGAACAGTGTTGACTCACTCCCTGCCTCACAACGTATGTGGATGTCCAGGTCTCTTTCTTACATCTAATGTCAGTCTCTCTCTCACATACACACCTAAGATAAATATAAGACAAACAAGCTAAAGCATCGTGGAATGGCAAAAAAAAGTTGTAATAAATGCAGAAACAAAGCAAAGATTTATCACTCGTCAGATAGCGAACTTCTGAGAAGAAAGAGAGAAGGGGGATGGAACAATACGACGATGGTCAAAAAAGAAAGAATATGCAAATAAACAAACTAACGAAAGAAAACTTAAAGAGACGAACAAAGAAAACCAACCAACCAACCAACCAACCGACCAACCAACCAACCAACCAACCAACCAACCGACCAACCAACCAACCAACCAACCAACCAACCAACCAACCAACCAACCAACCAACCAACCAACCAACCAACCAACCAACCAAGATAACAAAAACAACAAAAAAAAAAAAAAAAATAGCAACTGGAACGACAATTGCAAAAAATAAAAGAAAAAATAAACGAACTCACTTTTCATGTGAGTTCCTCCTCAGATTATCGCACAAGGTTGAAAGACCGTTGGTAAGTAAAATGAGGCTGATGGTGCAGGCAACCAGAAGTATAATGTGAATAGCCAGGAAAGGCAGGACAAACAAGGGACCTCGTCTGTCATAGAAACAATCAACGGCCTCTTTCCAGACCAGTGAACAACTGTTTGGTTTTGTTCCCATCACTTTATTCTGATAGTGGATTGCCTCAAGCATCATTCATTATATAAAAAAAAAACAAAACATCTGTTGTGTTAGCTTTTTGGCATAGGAGGTTCTTCTATTTTTAAATTTAATATTAATGTAGGAAATGGAGGTAACGATAATAATTTACTGCGAAGTAATTATTTTTGGACTTCACGCGCAAGTCTGTAAATTACTATTCCACTTGACTCTCATCCTTTGAGATGACAGAAGATGTCAATACATCTGTGTCTGAGGTTTTCTCAACTTTTTAAAAAGAGATACTGCTCAAATTGTTTCGTAGATAAATTAACAGACAAATTATTATTCCTCCTGTACAGTTTGAGCGACAGACGTCTGTGACGCCCTCTGGAATAAATAAAGTCTTATATTACCTTATTCTGTAAATAAATATGCTCACAATGGGCTTGTACTCACTAACGGATACCAAACTGTGGTACAGACTCGTTTTCACACGCAGTTGTGTGCGTGCTCACCTGTCGTAGAAGTGGGAGGAGATGAGTGTCATACTATGTGCAGATGGATGGGTCGACTTCAAGTCACGTGTTTTCTTTGCCATAGCAACATCCTTGAGAGTTGCGGTAGATTCATGATAGTTATCTCTGAAAATATCGGCACACAGAGGTCATAGTCACGACCTGGTCATAAGATTATCTCAAAGGTAGCCACTCACCTTCAGTTCATAACTACAGGTCTCAGAGTGGCAATAACAACTCGTGATTAATTATAATCTTTTTATACGCGTGTTTTTTTTTTGCTTGTTCTTACTAAATAAACAGCAAAACTGGATCGAGGGTGATCGTCAAGCCTCGTGATCCAGGTTCAGACCAGGAAGGATCACGAGAAAAGACAAGAGGAAGAAATGAATACCTCAGGTCCGACCCTAGAATGATCCATAGCCAGATGTGAGAGATGATGAAGACATAGACGTAGAGATAGATGACAAACTGGCAGACGGAGACCTGACCCCAGTCGCTGATCTCGGTGTTGAGATATAACATGGCCTTGCTGTGACTTTTGCCACTGTGCACGGTGAGGTTGGCGTAGAGAGGACACATGGAGTCTGGAAGCGTCTTCAGGCCTTTCGCGAAGAACACCATGGCCGTCAGACCTGCTATACCTGTAACACACGGAGGATGAGCATCTGCAACACCTGCAACACCTGCAGCATCTGTAGGGGATGCGTTTGTATAAGGTAATGGGTAATGGCAATCGTTCGATCGTTTCAGAGTTGGGGTGAGGTATTCAAGACATCATCTTCCATCCTCCATCATCCATCATCCTTAAAAGTTTCCTTTCCTGTCATCCATCCATCCATCCATCCATCCATCCATCCATCTCCTCCTCCTCCTCCTCTTCCTCCTCCTCCTCATCATCATCATCATCATCATCATCATCATCATCATCATCATCATCATCATCATCAAGAAATTATCCCATCGAGTTCGTCATACCTGTCACCACAATGATCGCGATCCTCAAGTGGATCGCCCGCTGGAAGGTTAGGGACATGAAGCGATGTTCAGTCATTCCGAAGCCTTTTCTGCAGAAGATGATGACAATGTCAAAATTCATAAAGCACGTGACCAAAGTGACATACGAAAAGAAATGGATCTGCGGCATTTAAAGTACGATTAGTCGAACTTGTCATTAAAGTATTGTATCTTGTATTCGAACCGCTTTTTGTTTTCGACTGATTTATAATATTCACGATTGTTATTCTTATCATCCTTTATAAAACACCGTGAACTTGTCTACAAACTATGATATGGCTATGCATAAGTCAACTTTATAACTTCACAACTATCATTGTCTTGGCTTTCATCGTTTAACTCTTCAAGCCGCTGCTGAAGTCTCATTAACTTTCATCAAAGACAGATAAAACTTCATCAATGAGAAATCAATGCGCCTTCTGTCACAGCCCCAAGTATATTAAATGTCATAAAATTTTCGTTAAATGTTTTGTTATTGTTGTAAATAGCTACCTCCTTTACAGAAGAATTCCTGGAGAATATATTCCTCCGATCGTCAGCTACAGAGTCAGCTAAGAATCAGTGACGCACGTGGGCGAGTCACGTGAGATAAGATCTGACGGTGGGAGCAAGGTTTACATCGACAGACGTGTCTGGCGCTCAATGATACATTGGTGGGAACAGTAACGGAGACGAAAATGATACATCAGTATAGAAAGTAAGCTAGAAGAGAGGAACAAAGTTTTGGAAGTCCAACAAGTCATCTAAAGTGAAAACATTAACATTACATAACATTTGCACAAGGACAGAAATGTTCGTTTTATTCTTTCTTCTTTCAAGGGAGACTATGTCTGAAAGATAAAAAAAAATCAAATGCAGTTTTGACTCCATTTGCAAAATTGTGAGGAGGGGAAATGAGTGTGAAATGAGGGAGCGTGAAAAAAAAAAGAAAGAAAAGAGAGACAGACTCACGGGAAGAAGGGCAGACGAGTGCAGCACCCATGAGTAAAAAATAAATGTAAAGAAAACTGAATGCAAATCGCGTAGCTAGGAGATTATGTGAGACAGAAATAACTGTAGAGTCTACCACAACTTCTGTATTAAATTATCACCTGAATAAAACTCATTTTTCCCGAGAGTAATTTCAAGATATGATGGCTGTGACTGGTCCCTCACGTTTATGCACGGAGCTCAGACCTCGTCACGCAGGGTTACACAGAAATATTGTATTCACACCAGTAAGGAAATGAGCTCATCATGTCCGCTGGTAAATTATGTATGAATGACCAGCAAGGGAGGTAAGAGCTGGGGATGGGAGGTAATGAATGTGGCTCTTGTCCTCCACGAGGAAGGAAACAGGGATTTCAAGGAAACGGGTGTGTTGAGGTGGGAAGTGGGGGGCAGGGTGATTCGTAATGTTTTGATGGACAGGTCCCACTGCAGTGAAGACAAGCAAACGCAAAATATGTGAAGGTCAGTGTTATTTTTCTGCCTCGTCTCCTGCATGTAGGTTTGTCATTTACGAGGGCTTATGTACAGTTGCCACCAAGATATGCGCAGACAGGCAGACAGACACACAGGACAGAAGAGAGAGAGAAAGCGTAAAACAGAAAGGAAGCGTAATAAAAGAATGAGAGAAAAGTAAAGGAAAAGTGGATGAATTAAAATTTACGAATGATATAGGCAGACACTGCGAAAAAACAAAATAGCAAAAACTCTAAAAACAACCAAACCCAAAAAAAACCCAAAAAACCAACCAAACAAAAACAAACAAACAACAACAAAACCCACCAAAAAACAAACCAAAAAAAAAAGAACAAAAAAAAAAAATAAAACAAAAAAAAAAAAATAAATAAAACCAAAAAAAAAAAAACCCAAACAAACAAAAAAAAAAAAAAAAAAACCAAACAAAAACAACAACAAACAAAACAAAATTAAAACAAAAAATTTGAACTAAGAACAAAATAAATAAATTCAAGTAAAAAATAACGGCAAACGAACGCAATGTATAAACTTCATGAATGAAAGACTAAAAAGAGGAGTTTTATGAAAAATACACAACAGTACACATAAATAAAGTAAGAGAAAATAACTCTCCCATCCACAAACACATCCAGGCACCTATGTACCCCAAAAGTTACTAATTGAAAGAAATTGTGAAAGAGGGTTTAGTGGAGGTAACGTGTCAGCTCCATGGAAATGAGGAAACAGAAAAAAATTTATTAATTAATGGAGAAAGATTGAGGGGGAAACTTGGCAGAGAGGGAGTTAGAGGGGGGAAGTGGGGTTGGGGGTAGGGCAGAAATGGGGAAGTAGGGTAAGGTCTGCTTGCTTCCCTTGTAAACAAAAAGAAATCTCATGAAGACTACGCGTGACGTAAAGCGTCACGTGACCTCGGCTATAAAACCAGGCATGGAGGGTGAGGAGAGGTGTTGTTAAGTCCCGACCTGCTCGCCGCCATTTCCTCTGTACTTAGCAACCGCTGTTGTCAAGCAGGATGAAGCTGGAAGTCACTGTAGTCTTGATGGCACTTCTGTGTGGTGAGTGTCTCCTTGGCGCATCAACATTATTTATTATTTTGTTTGTTTAAAAATGTTTCTGATAGTTTCTTTAATGATGCAGTTTTACCATGCTCATCATCCCTTTCCTCCATTTCCACATTTCTTAAATCTCTAAAATATGGTTCATGATAGTGAAAGTTTCCTTTTCTGTTCTTTCAAACCTGAATATTGTTTGACCAAGACTTGCAAAGTTTTAGTATAACCATGTTATAAAAACTTTGCTAACTTTAGTCAAACGTTTAAAAAATATCTGTTCAGTCAAGAACTGCTTTTATGTAGGGTTATGTCGTGTGTTCCTTCTCATTCTTTAGTGATTACAGTAACATTCATTAATGTAAGATTTATATTCTGTTGATTGTACATGCTGCTTGTACGCAGCTGATTGGATGATTGAGTACAAGTCTACATGTCTGTATTATTGGTTACACACATCTGTATTGTTGACATATCTTAATTTTTTGAGTGTATACAACTGCAGTGGTGATTATGCGCGTTTTCCCTGACGATTTTACATATATAACATGTATATTGTTGATGGTACAAATATTTGTTACTGATTGCACCTGAAAGTTATGTTTATTAATTCTACCAGTAACACTGATTGCACACAGTCTTACTGCCTGATTGTCTACACATCTTTATTGTTTCTCTCGTGTTTGAGATCATATAGTGCCAAATGTAACCAAAAAAAAAAACTTTGTTTGGTATCTGCAATAAGCAAAGTCACATATCCTCAAAAAACTATCCGAGATATTAGTTAACATTCAAAGAGATTTCTGAAAGACAGAGGAATAACATCCAATGATCGTCTCGGCGACTAAGTTTCATTAACTCAGCTTTATTTCTAAATTCCACAAGTTTCTATCTCACTTTCTTCTTTATCGATGTCTCTGTAAACAATCTCCGTGATCTTCTTGTCGGTCCCATGCTTTATCATTTGTTCTTTATTTTTTCTCTCCTTCTATCTTTCTTTGTTTCTTTGCCTTTGAATCCATTAGCCTCTCCTTTCTCTGTGACTACAGTTTGTTTTAGTGGTACTGCGTGTCTTTCCTTTGTATTTTCTCTCAAATTCTGTTAATAAATTTGCTAGTTGGCGCTCTTCTTCATTTTGTGAGTCTTTTCTTCTCCTCGCGTTTATCCTAGCAAATGCAAATTGAACGGCGACATCTTTGCGAAACACACGAAACAGAGTGTTTGTTATGTGGCTCAGATTCAAAGGTTTGAAATCGAGAATCAGTATCTCCTATAGTGAATTTGTTTTGAGAGCATTTATTTATTAGATTTTTTAAATATGAAAAAAAAGCAGTATTTGTAAAGATTATTTATTGTGTAAGTGTAGCCTTGACATTCATACATACAGCCCACATGACAAAAATTAAAAGTCAGAAGCAAAATCTAAAATAAATAATCAAAATACTAATCAAAATAATAGTAGAAAATATTTTAACAGGTCGCACCTCAACTCTAGTTCAGGAGAATTTACTTTTAAACGCTTTGTGCATTTATGTCTTTCATTCCACTTCATCATTGTAAGATTTTATTTGTCCACTCCTTTTGTGGCTAGCTTTTTTTTTTCTTGTAGTCAAGGTTCTCAAAGTTTTAGAAAAAAGAATTCTGTGAATTGCCGGAATCTGTTTACCGCACTGATGCGCTTTTTTGTTTACGACTCTCATTCAAACATTCTCTACACTTCAGGCTAGGATGTTATAGAAATGTGTGAAGACAAACATGTCTGAGAAGGAGGGAGGGAGCAAATCATGGAGTACGCGAGGTAGTAGTGCATACACGTCCTCACCTCCCTGTTCCCTTCAACCAGTCCAGCGCCTGTCGTTGTCCACACACAGTCTTGTTATTAAGGGGGAGGGGTTAGTATCTCTTCTCTCACCCCCCCTAGTCTTCTAGTCTTGACACAGTCACGATCCCAGGGGACACCCTGTCCTTGCCCATCAGCGTGACGTGCACAAGATGAATTTCTGCGCAGCTATAAATAGCTTTCTTTGGCCACGCGCTGACCCTTGCCACGCGAGATGTTGCGCCACGTCTTTGACGTCCTTCACGTGCAAGCAATTTGTTGGCCGCAACACTTGACGGACTGACATCAGTCGGGGCTGGGGATGCTGACTGTTTGTTTTGGCTCGAGTTACTCCTTCCTTGGTCTGTTCTCCGTGGGTCTTTTTTCCTCTTTTTCTTTCGTTTTTGTGGTTGACCTGATGGTTTAAGGTTGAAAGGTGGATTTCAGTGCTGGTGTTTAAAACTAGAGGTCTTTAAGGGAATAGGTCATGAAACACTTATGTTGGCTGCTGTTTTGAGACTCGGGTTCCGCATGGACACCAAGAAGAGCAGTACTGTGAGAGAGCGGGATGGCTGATTGAAGTGAGAGTGGCATCCATGCAAGCGCGTGGATGGGTAGGCACACTTCTAGGCACGACATAGGCTAAAAAACATCATCAAAAAGCAGAAAGAAAAGCAGACACGCAGGCAAGCTCATTGCATGTCCAGGTTGCGAAAGATGTGTATTCCTCCATCTAACTGTACCTATTTAACCGGCTCTCTGTCTTGTCTGACCCCATGGTGTTCACCGGGACCTTGCTCTTCTCCGTTCTGATTTCCACCCCGTACACACCCGCACTGGAGGTGAGCTTACCTGTGTCACACCTTGTAACTCGCTGTGTCTGCGATGACCAAATGGACCACCAGCTTCCGAGTGTCAGGATTTAACAGAACTCGGCAAACCCATGGCTTATTTGTCTATTGCCAGACTGTAATTTTTTGTAAATTTGTAAATGTGTGGGTCAGTAAAATAAAAAAAGACTTTAAGTTTTACATGTATGCCTTTTTCAAAATTTGACGTCTGTATTTATAACTTGAACTTTTGAAAACATGAGACAAGTAAAAAAATCTTATAAATATAATAAATAAAGCTTAAGAAAAAAATTACATGAAAAAAATTCAAACTTTAAAGACACTCTCTAGTCCAGATTCGTCAAGTTTGTTCACAAAGTAGAAAGGAGAGGATTCTAACTTCGTTTGCATTTATAAAGATGTCTACTCCTGTTCCCTGATGTACATCTTCCGACAGACACGAATAATAGAGGTTTTAAGTTTTCAAGGTATCAAGGTATGATAATTTTATATGACAGCCTTATAACTTTTTTACAATTACAGCTAGAGTGAAAAGAATCAGGGCATTGTAGCAGCTTTAATGTCGCAGACACACTGTGACACATATCCTGATGGAAGTGTCTCTTGTCAGGGTTCAGTATGACAGATGAAGAAGTGTGTTCACAGGTCAAAGGAAAAAAAAAACCCCAAAACTTGTCCTCACTCTTCCAATCCTGCTTTATAATGTATTTTTTTACTCATGCTGGCAAGGAAATGGCGGCTTAACCTCGTTTTGACATTTCCTAGGCGCGAACAGTCTGTGACACATCCGGTAGCGCTTTTTTTTGGCTTGTTGTTCATTCTGTGAAGTAAGGAAGGAAGAAAATGGATGTTCTTGTTTATTTTTCACTGATTCAGCTTTACAAACATATGTGCATTCTTAACAACAAAAAAAAAAAGCTATCGACAAATTTAAAGGTTGGCTTTGAATAAGCCCCTACACTGATGACTAAGGTCAAAGTTTACACATCCATCGGACACAAACGTGATTATTGCTCACGTCTGAACAGCGTCTACATAGGTGAGGTTCATAAAATGTCTCAGTAGATGAAAAAGACACACATACACACTGACCCCTACTTCTTCCTACATTTGCTTTGGATTCTCGATTGATGGTTTCTTGTCTAGTCCTCGACTTCTGAGAAGTCTCTTTGTTGTCCATAAACAGCGGCAACCCCAAGTTATGAAATGTTTCTCTCCATTCTTATTCCCTAATTATTCCCTAATTCATTTTTTTGTCTTCTATTTTGTCTTTTATTCTGCATAGTTGTTTTTCCTTCCCTTCTTCATATTTTGTCCTTGTCTTAAGCGCTGAGATCATGATTCTTCGTGAACTTGATTATGCGATGCATAAATCACAGTTATTTTTATTACACAGATGGCTTTTTAGGCTTCTAAACATTTCTTTATTTAGACTATTTTATTCTTTCTGTCTTGCACACCCACACACATACATTGAATACAACACGATGTTCACGCTTGTTTTTCATTGTGACGAAAATAACATTGCAGACCTCGGGACAGGTTTCTTAAAATAGACTGAGGTTGGCAGGAGAGAGTTCTGGGGGAGTTGGTGAGGTCAGAGGTGACAGAAGGAGGAAATCAAGCTGTCGTCGCCTGCATGTCACGCTTGCTCCGTGACATGTTGCTGCTGTTTCTGTCACGTGCTCGTGACAGGTGTACAAGCGAAAGGTGAAGCGAGAAAACCTGAGGACACGGCGAGAGGATTCGACAACTTCCGCTCGCGCACGTGACAGACCTACTTTCGTTCTTGTTTTTCTTCATTTGCTTCCAGAAGGATTTTACTCTCTTGGATGACTCAACGTTCTATTTCTAGGAAGACCATCTTTACATTTTAAATTATCTTTACTCACCTTGCACCGAAGGCTTATGAGAGATCATGGGATGTCTTGCATTCACTGTATTTTGTTTAGTTTGTAACAGTTTACTTATTTACAACATTAATATCTTTTGACAGCATGTGTGGCGTGGGAAAGTCTGACTTGTTATGTTAGTTTAACAGAGAAAGAAGAGAACAATGTGATGTTTGTCTTACTGTTGCCCATGTCCGCTGCTACACATTTCTTGACATTTTAGCCTCGATACTGTTCATCTCCTATGTTTTATTAAATGTTTTCAATGAAATTGTTTGCAGCTTCGTTGCTAGATTCATATTATATCCAAGTGGAAATTTGAAACATGGAATTTTTAAAAAGTGGCGAATGAAAATAAGCTAGAATGTAAGCAAGTGAAAATAAATTTACTTGTTCCTCTCGGTGACAAATTTACTCAGGCTTGTTTACCTAACTCTACAAAGCTCCCTAATTAATTACAGATGATACATGCCTGTTTACGATCCTTAGTTGAAGATAATGAAAACAGTAGAAAGCTCTTTCCTAAGTCAAGCTGAGACGAGGGCTTTTCCTCACACGGCAAAAACAAATCTGTCAACATTCGCATCCCTTCACTTGTAACCGTCGCCAGCTGCCTGGCATCTTCCTCTGTCTTCACTTCCATTTACTTAAAATTAATTAGGTTTCATTTAAATGTTTTATTTTTAGTGACAAATGTATGGAATACCTTGTCAATGTGCACTGTACCGAGAAACAAAACAGATGAAACATTTTATCTTAATGGCTACGTTAAAAAAAACGTTAGTTTATTTTTAGACGAAGTAGGGCGGCATTTTCAGACACGTAGTGAGATTTATATAGTTAATCTGCTTACTTTAAAGTAGGGTCTGGTTTATCCAGAAGTTTCCTTACATCATCCAAAAGGCAATAAATGTCCAGAGGTTTTATTTTTACCCGAGGAAGGCTCTGGAAGTGGGTAGTAGTTAGGTGTTGGCATGTAATGTATGGTCAGTGTGATGCATCCTTAATTTTGAACATGCACAAAAACTCTATTCTCTAAGTTTTTGCACTAGTAACAGCTTATTTGCGTTCCATCAGATGTAATAAATCAAATCTCAGATTTAATGTTCAATTAACTGATGCTTGAGTGTCTTTATTTGTTCGCAGTGTCTCAAACCAACGCGCAGATGGAGTCCATCATGAGCTTACTCGGGATGGACCCTGTGCCAATGCCTCCTCCCCTCCCGAAGTCTCTAGACCCCGCCTATCAGAGACAGCAACAACAGATGCACATGTACCAGTTCCAGCAGCAGCAGCGACAGCTGATAGAACAACGGCGGAAAGAACAACAGTTTGCTTTGCTGCAGCACCTGCGCAACATGTCCTCCAAGCAACTGCAGGACCTGCAGCAGAAGCTGGCACCGGAGCAGCTACAGAGGCTTGTGGGATTGCTCAAGACCCTGAAGCAGGAGCAGTCAGGGTTCCCCCTTGACAAGGCATTACAGGCTTCCAGGCAGGAAAATGCCATTCTGTCCGGTGCCAATAGGATCCGGCAGCTAGCAGCCTTAAACTCTGCGCAGGGCAAGAAAGCATTCCAGAGTGTTGCCTCCAGAAGAACGACACCATCTCGAGGCTCCCCCAATGTAAGTAGGAATTTATGCCTTTGTGTATGTGAGAGAGAGAGAGAGAGGGAGAGAGAGAGAGGGAGAGAGGGAGAGAGGGAGAGAGAGAGAGAGGGAGAGAGGGAGAGAGGGAGAGAGAGATTGTGTTTGAGATACTCCGAGCACGTAATATGTGTGATTGTGTGCGCGCGCATTTGCATGTGAGAGTTCATGCACCAAACATACAACCACGCGATCATATTTTCAAATACAGATGCACTAAGATTAATTATTCATCTATCTTTCACCTTTTTTTCAAAAAAAAAAAAAAAAAAAAATTTCCTGGAAAAATCTTCCGAAATCTTTACAACAAAATTTTAAGAATTAGAAATCTACATCGACTGTATGTCCTGTCTAAAGGACCAGAAAAAAATTATCTTAAAAGTTTCAGTAAAAATCTTTTAACATTTTTACCTTGCCTCAAATTAGCTGACCACCGGTTGTTATGTCTGTTTGTCCAGATGTTCAGCACGATGTCCAAAATCTCAAGCCAGCCCAAGAAAGCCATGGACGCCTTGGCCGCAGGGTGCAGCTACCCGATGGGTATGGATGGCATGGAAGCCACCCTGATGTTCGCCGGCAGCTGCTCCAACCCTATGGCCAGAGGCACCTGCATGGCTAATGGCCGGTCTTGCGTGAATGTGGGCATGTCCATCATGTGCTGCCCGGCAGGATGTGAGTATTCAAGACTCTGTTACCATTCGTGGCTTGGGTACTGATTTCTTATATACTAACAGTTCATGGCCGTTACAAATATGGGGTACCAGCAGCTGTGAAGAATTTGTGATGTCACTCCAACAACAACAACAACAACAACAACAACAACAACAACAACAACAACAACAACAACAACAACAACAACAACAACAACAACAACAACAACAACAAACTTGCTATCGAACCTTGCCGGGATACAGTTCCACTTTCCACATAGTAACTCGTCTGGGCGGGTAAAAAATCTCTTATGAAAATAAAGAGTTGGTCGCCGTCGGTAATTTATAAACCATCGCTAACCACCTCGAGAACCACTGTCCTTCCCACCTTCTCTCCTTCTCTTTATGTATGTCCACCTGACTTTTATTGCTTTAAATTTGGGTAAATCACGTGAAATCCTCTCAGTCCTGACTGAATAATTAACAACCCAGATCAATACAACCCTACCCTTGCTCCCAAGTCGCACTAATCTTGAAATTCTATTTTTGTGTTGTGTTCTTTCAAAATTAAGCAAGCAAGTTAAGCAGGAGGAAAAAGAAACCAGTCTTCATGACTAAAAACATCACTAAACCTACATCTGACAAAATAACACTTTGTATTGCTAAAATGTATTGACACTGTCCTAGCTTTTGCTCTAACTTTGCTCTGGATGTGATTTTCATACAGAAGTATGATTACTGTTGACTACGACTCCAGTAGAAACTTTACAAACTCTGTTAAAGTGAATTGTTCTCTTCTTTCAACCTTTACAGACAGCAGCCGAACACTGGATGCCTTCAAGTACATGAAACAGATGCAAGACTTCATGACACAGATATCCTGAGTCCTGCGGCGCCATCTAGGAGCCAGTTCTCTTTCCATCTGTCCATCTGTGTCCAAAGAATGTATGGCTTTAAGTCGTCCTCGGCGACATCTCGCCATCTACTGCCGACCTTGTAACCAACCTGAGAGTTTATCAAATAATCTTGTTGCCATTATAAAAAAGAAATATCTACGCATTTTTTGTTTTTGCTTGTTTGGAAAATGTCACACGAATATTTCATAGCAGAATCGGTGGCGATGGGTTAATAAATGTATTTTGATTGTTCGCAGGTAAATTGTATTACAATTATGATCCCTTAACAGTTTGTACAGTATTCTTGTATTTCAGTTTAGGAAGACAATTATGAATATTTTGAGACTTTTTGGGTAACAGATTGACCACTGTCAAACTTCAAATAATTTCATTAAAAATAATTTAGCCAACATTTCTACAGGTAGAATTTTGTTATCTATGGTATAAGATTTGTGTAAAGTTTTTTTTTCAAAATAAATTGGTAGTTTTTTTTTTGCGAACGATGGCTTTACATTTATGTTAAAATATTATTCTGCTGTTGTACTTATTGTTTGAAACTTATAGTCAGCCACGGAAGAGGAAGAAGAAGAATATTTTTGCGTGAAATGTTCTTGAATAACAACTTGAACTGCACTTGTGATGTCTCCACCGTTTCTCTTTCGTCGTATGTCAAGAAAACTAGTGAAAGAAATTTTGGTGAAACAAAAATTCAAATGAAGAACATGTGTGAAGTATTTCGATCTAAGAAAGGCTGACGAATAAAATCTGAACCTGTATTGTTAATCAATTCTTATTTTGTTTATTAATGTATCGTATACACTCTGTGTGCTCGAGATATGACAGTTATTTCCTTTATTTCCTAAAAAACAAAAGGAGGGAAAGGATTCAAGGATGAAAAAGCAAAAGGAGGAGCAGCATCTAAAATCCAGATACAGAAGTAAAACGAAATAAGGAAAGAAAAAACGAGAAATAAAAATAAAAACACAAATAAATAAAGTGGGCGTGAAGGAAGAATACACAGAAGGTAAAAGAGAAAGAGACTGATGATAAAAAGAGCGAGACAGAGACAACATGTTTTACGATTTGCCAGAAACTAGAAATAGAGAGACTGAGAGAAACTGAATCGAAGCCAGAAACATAGAAGAGTGAGAGAGGATTTAAAAAGTGAAATAAAAATAAGACGATTGAAAAATAAAGAAAACATCGAAGACAAAGAGGAGAGAGGGGGAGAACAGAATGACAAACACATCGATAAACATATTAGCCAAAGTACTAACAGAGCAGCAAGAACTCTTCAGATGGGAAAGGGAACAAACGGCGAACCTTCTTCTGCTCGTCCACAACCGAAAACAGGTCGATGGCCGAACTGTCTCCCTTCAGTTCCTTTGTATTTCCCATTCTCCTCCAACCGGAAGCCAGATGCTGATCTCGAGACTCCCCTCTCGGCAGGAAGCCATCTGTGGATGTCCCAAACCACAAGATTTATCGCGGCTCGCCTAGCCACAGTTGCCATCTTGGGGAATAACTCTACCAGCTCTGGTGGAAAAGCATTCAAAGAGTTGAGTTGTAGAACACGAGTTAGTTAATTACTGATTAATCATGATGCAACTTTTGAATCGATCGACACGAGGACAAAATTAAATTATATTTTTTTTATTAAAAATCTAAATAAAGAAGATTAGTTTCTTTTTTCTCTCTCTCCCTTTCCTGTGGGACGATGTACGGTAGAGATGCAGGACAGCCATTCTCATTTGATATCGACAATAAATGAGAGACTACTCCAGGCCGTTCCTCCTTCTCTCCCAAACCTGACAGCAGGTTTCTCAAAGCGAGGCTGAGTCACGTGGACAAGCAGGAAGTATGGACCTGGGTTTGACAGATTTCCTTCTTACCACATAAACCCTTTTATGGAATGTTCTGGAGGTCAACAATAACCTGTTCGAGCCACTTTTCACAAACCAGTTTGACTGCTTTCACGTGTGACTCCCATTCTCCGAGAGTAATCTTGTCATTTTGTTGATTATAAATAGCCATCATCATGAGCTCTAAACGATTCCAGTAATGAATAGAGGTTAATTTGTGTAACAGCCAGATTTGGTCTTTATTTAAAAAATATAGTCACAAACCAACAAAGTGTTGAGATTAAGGTAGGGTAACAGACCAGCCATCAAAATAAAATTATTTCACATTATGTGTTGAACTACACAGGTTAAAACCAAATGTCAGGGTTAGGGCTAAAATCAACTAGAATAGATGAACAATGCGGCATAAGGGATCTAGCAACAAATGTACATTAAAAAAGCTTTTCGCTAAGCTTTGGTCATCACTAGAACAAGAAAAACGTTTAGAAGAAAAGAAAGTCTTTCATCTTATGACCTCCGAACTTTAAAAAGTAGGATGTTAAAAAAGTAAACAAAATAATGATTTCATGACTGTAGCCAAAGAACTATTTGTTTGTTGGGAAGCATAAACGGTAAAGCTGAATGCAAGACACTTTTTTCTCCAACTAAATATGAATCTTTAGTTCTTGTTATACACACTACAAACATCATACCATACTTAGAAAGAGGCCACAACCGTGACGTCACGTGTGTACTCCAGCTTTGGTCCCATCATTGCCATCCAGCCAGATAAATGATTCACTGAACCTTTTTAAGCTAGTTATTGAAACTTTTTTTCAGCCAGTCGTCAAACATACTTGACAACTTGACATTAGTGCACGGAGATGTTTGAATAGTTGCTTTGTTGATTGGCTGGCTGGTTGGCCAGTTTCTTGTCAGCTTGCTTGGTCTTCACCAAGTCATAACCGAGAAAACTCCAGATCAAGCTCGTCCAACCCTCATTGACATTTCTACTCTGCCGGAGGAAAGATCTGAACCTTTAACCCTGAAGCACATTACCGCGACTTCACCCTCACGCCCTAGTTGTTGGAAAGGAAAGACAACTGGAAAGTCACAGCGTATGGTCGCACGCATGTATGTCTTCTAACAACGAACACCCGTCTGAATATCAACTAGAGACACGCAAGACGATTACATCCAGAAATTTTAATTAGCGTCAATACAATCTGTATGCTCAGATATGAATCCATAATGAACTCTGGGATAGCCCGTAAACAGCCAACAAAGACGTGACTACGTCACGCGACAGCTGCATGAGGATTTGGTGACAATGGGAGCTGCAGGGAAGAAAAGTTGGTAGGCGATGGCTCTTCCTGAATTCAAGCGCTAGCTGCGTGTATCCGATCGCGAAAAGGAGTTCTGCTATGCCGTTTGACAAGCTTATTTCCGCTACAAGCGCGCCGGCTGGTGGGGGTGGCAGCCATTGAGAATGTGGTTCCACTGTACGAGACACGGGTCAAAGGAACAGACAGGCTTTTGTGTCGGACGGGGCGGTGGAGTGGATGGCAGACAACTCCAAAGGACAGCAAGAACTAGGTCTCGAGAGTCTGGGCTGGACCACAGCTTCTGCAACGAGCACGAGGAGCTTAGTTATCTCCCCTTGATAAAAAAAAAAAATAAAAAACAAACAGGAGAGAAGCTAATTACAGAAATTACGTGATGGAGACGTAGGACCAACGTAGGCAGCGGCTCACGGACTTCAGAAGGACTGGCGGTCTGTCCACGCGGTGGTCGTTGTCGCAGCGCCTAGCGCTTGGCACGTGCGAGTTGTTGTGCAGCCGCCGCTGTCGATGGGAGAGGGAGGGGGAGGCTGGGCGGTCGGCGTTCACGGGTGGACGAGAAGCTAGCATGACATGGCTGGCACCGGCAGGTAGCGAACCAGCGCCACCTACCGGCCGATTCATGGCTCGCAGAGCCTGCCCGCTCCGCTCGAGCAACTCGGAGCGTATTGCGTTCCATTCTCCGGCATCCACTGGGGAATAGATGCTGCATTCGCCAAACTTGGCAGGCGGTTGAGAGCGGCGACAAACCAGACGACAAAGGCCTTGCCTCCAGGATCGCCAAGAATCTTTTGTGAGACTTTCAGAGTCTGGTAGACATCTGTAACCCTCGCAAAGCGAACTGAAGATTGTCCCAGGATGGTGAGACAAAACAGGCCTGTGGGATGCCACGGACGAACACGGACTAAAGAATGTCTGTTTTTCTTTCTCTGCAGAGTTTAGAGATTCATCATCGTGTCAAAATAATAAGAAATTTAGACAGAAGTTTCAGCTACGGAATCTTGTCCTTATTACAAGACGTCCTGGTGACTAACACGAAGGAGCGGAGTTCACAGTCTCAACATCCCAGAAGCTTTTTGTGTCTGGAGACAAATGCAGTAGCCTACCCTAACCAGGATGAAGAACTTAGCTCTACCTGTCTACACCACACCCTTCTGAGATGGAGATGTACAGTCTTGCAACATGCTGAAGGTGACTTGTTGGGGGTGCTAAGAGAGTGCTAGGAGGACAGAAGTTTGCCAAATCAACTTTTCATTGGATGGTTTACGAAAGAAACCACATCACCATAGTTGCCATGGAAACATGGGTGTTCATCGTTTGCTGGTGTTTTCTTCTAATGACATCGGTGGCTGCTGTGGGTAAGTGCTTAGTGTTAGTCGAGATAATTCCAGTGATTTTACAGTAAATTGTCAGCAAAGTCTTAAATTTTGAGTTTTAAATTCTAAGTTATACAAATATATACATTTAGTGAAATCTATAAATGAGATGTTTAAACATAATATAAGTAAAGTGGATCTATATATATATATCACTACCTACAGTGATTAGACTGTAAAAACAGTACCCGTAGCTAAGTAGTCTTTGAGAAATTTCGTCGTAAGTGGTTCATCATCATTCGGAAAAAAGATAGAAGGAGCCCACCCGTAACTATTTACGGTCACTGGAAAATCAGACACTACTGTCCACCCTGGGTAGATACAGACATCGTCCCAACCCTACATACTCGCCACACTGACCATCATCACTACCAGCATCACCAGCTACAGCCACAAGATTCAACTGCATCTTACATAAAAATGTTAATCTATGTATAATTAATTGACTAGCCTTATAAACTTCTAATTACTCTAATTTTAATTTAACCTCAGTAATTAAATTTAAAACATCTAATTAAAAATATATTGTGATCCTTATTTTATTCAATTTAAAATGAAATTATTATTCAATTAGGGATACAATTATTGTAATTAATTAGTCTTCAAAACTCTACAACAGTTTTTTTAACTCTTTCAACTGTTACAACTCACACAACAACTTCTGTTGTTATTCCTATTTTTTGTATTGACAGAAGTTAAAACTGTTTGCTATTATTTTATTGAAGGAAGTATGTAGCATGAACTAAGTGAGAGCAAACTACAAGAAAGGTGGATCAGAGAAAAACTTTATTTCCGAATTGATACGTGGGTTACCTTTGTATATGATCATCACATTTATCGTCTTAAATAACGGTTTTCTGTGGAGTTCTTGTACCTATTAGAGAATTATTGCCCCAAAATGGCAGCACTGGCTACAATTGTGGCTTTATTTCCAACAGAACGCATTGTCGTCTGACAATCTTTGTTCTCTTCTCTTCGTGCTCCCCTCTTCATTAAACACAAATTTATGTGAACAAATAACCAGCGAAATTCTCTTTAACAATCCATCCATCATTTATTCATCATGACACTAAACCAGCCATCGATCCACCCATCGATTGAACCATCCATCAATACGCCAGCGGAGACGTCAGCCATCCCAGCCAGGCAACCAGGGAATATATCAAGAAGGTGACAAACCCAGCGACCTGCGGTCCAGCCACACGACCATCCACATGCAACTACAGCAGCCAGTCAACCAACAGAAGCGGCGCTCCTTAGAAGTTAGTCGCTGAATAAGTGTGAAATGTGGAAAACTGAGCATTTACAGCGCAGAAAGGGTGAAAAAGCTATAAAGGGCTTTTACAGTAAATCCATCCTTTCATTAGGGATAGAGGGAGATCGGCTACAGGCAGTGAGATTTCTATATGCTCTTTTGCGCCTGGCGGCAGTTTTCAGCATCATTGCACTTTGGTGGCCTGAGGGCATTTTAGGAAAAAAGCAATCTCAATAGCTGCAATAGTAAAGAGAGAGAGAGAGAGGAAGGGAAAAAGAGCGGAGAGAAAGGGATGGAAGGGGAGATGAAGGGAGAGCAAAACTGCATCAGGGAGGGGAGGTCACCAAGCTTTGCAACGTATGATCCCGCAATGGCCCAATGAGCCGGCGTAAATGAACGATCTTTAAGTGCTCTGTACACCTCATGGACTGTCCGCTTCAACGAACAGAGCTGTTTGGCCGCACCAGGCCCTCCCCTCCTCCAGCTACCCCCCTAGACTGCCGATCTTCCGCTTGACGGGCTGCGCACGGCGGAGACTTTTCCAACTGGCCACGAGTCGGGAGGAGGGGCGCTGCCGGTCTCCGTTGACGGTTTCCCCCGACCCGTCTCACTCGCGCCAAACGAGGATAAACCGTCTTGGAATCGATGCGCTTTGCCGACCAAGGCACAATGGCCCGTCTTCCACTCGGCTTCATGCTCGTTTACAGACCGACTCTGGGCAGCCTGTCACACACAACAAAGCAGCAGAATGGATGGCGTGCTTAATCTGAGCCGTTCGCACCCGGAATGAACTGAAGTGTGGCGGTTGCCGGCTTTTTTGATCTAAGACCGCCAACAAAATGGCCCCCAAAGAGCCCAACACTTTATTAACTTTAGCAGGGCGAGGGAAGGAGGTGCTCTCCGTCTTAGCTCAAAGGAGGCGGAAAAGACGGTCACTTATCATCCAATATCATTTAAAGACCTCTTTTCTTCTTTCTTGTTCCGCTTGGTAACGAATCTTCGTTCTTCAAAGCCGGCAATGAGCATGGACAGATTTACTGCCATTGCCTCGCCTCTTGGCATCATTAACTAATTTTATTTTGTTTTGTAATCGAGAATATACCAAATGCATTATTATTTAATGGGCTGTCTTCAGATTCTTAAGAATATTTTATTTGATTAAATATTTCGTCTTTAGTACGCTACTTAGTGGCTTGAGTCGATGTTGTATAAGAATGTTAAAATTACATCAGAGCCCAACTTTAGGACAGGGGTGGGCAATTAATGTGCATGAGAAAATGGTTTTAGAGGGCCGGCATCAGTACCCAACTTTACTTTATAGGAAACAAGGAAGATTTCATTATCACAGCAATAAAATAAATATTGCGCTGTGCTGTCAAACAGTTATCAAATAATACATTTTTGCAATATTCTACATATTTGCTTATATTTGTGATATTTTATATATTGTTTAAAATTGTGGGAGCTTTTCTCAAGTTAAATATTCATCTACTCTAACACAAAAGTTACACCTGTTTATGAATTTTAATGTAAATGGTAGATGATATATTGTTTTTGTTTTGCACTAAAAATTTATTTTTAGGCTAGCTGGATCTTAGTGACAAATTTATTTCATTTATGGTAAGATATTTTTACAGATAAACGGAACTAGAGAAAAGAGAAAACAGAGAAAGAACGATGAACAATAAAGTGTAGGGTAGAGCAAAGACGGAAGCAATTGAGCAAGAAGGAAAGAAAATAAAAGAGAAGATGAAGCTGGCAATATTTTATTAACAACCAGCACTAACATGCAAACATAATGACGGTAATAACAAGCAGCCACCGCTGATGAAATAATATTTTTCATTCATTGTGAACATGCCACAGACCAATATCGCTAACAGGTGAAATGTATATCTTACCGGCCAAACCAAACGGCGGCCATTACTCATACATTACAGGCCAAACAAATACCGGTCATTGTTCATGTTCACATCAAGCTGCAGAACATTCACCAAGGCAACAGATACACAGACAGCTTTGACACAAGATACTTCTGAGTTCAAACAATGAACTTGCTGCGAGGACAAGGGACACGGCGACAGCAAAAGTGTTGTACTGTTAGTTTGTCCTGGAAAATATGTTTTCTGTTGACAAAAATTGATTGCCATTGCTACTGGCAACTTGGGAGGTATGCAAGCCGAGTTCCGCTTCAAAGGCGCTCGACGAGGGACTTCAGTCAAAAGCCGTCAAAGATTCTCGACAAACACACTCTGTTCTTTCAACTTTCAACATTCTGTCACTGTTCCTTTATTCATCAGGAAGCTCAAAGGTGGCAGGTCGTCAAGGTGGAAGCCTTGATATCGCTTGAGATGGAGTCGGAGCTCAGAGAAATGCGACTCAGAAATAAGACTTTGTTTTCTGAGAGAATGAAGCTGTTAGTCCGGTGCAGGGAAAAGAAAAGAATGTTCTGGAGGAAAAACAAAACAAAACTACAAACAAAAAATATGTTAGCACGAGAATTGTGTAATTGGAGTATACATCAGGAAAGCAGTTTGTGACAGAAAGCTTTGATTTAGTAACTGCGTAATTTAATTGTGAGGGAGGACCAAGTATAACCCTGACCATAGAAAATGGGAGAGAAAGAAAGAAAGAAAAAATGGAGAGATGCTGGCTGACACGGTGTAACTGGCACCAATCCACTCCCCGCACCATGTTTTTCATCTCCCACACTTAGCCTGATTATCTCAGCGCCATTCCTGTTAACAACCTGTTTACCATCACCAACAAGCGCATTCGCTCAGTGGCACAACATGGCGGCGTTTCCTCCACATCCGGTTGTGGAGGGGGAGACGACGTCACACGCTACTGTGGGGTTTGCCGCTAGAGGGCGTAATGAAAGGCTTAGTTGTGGGGTTGTGGTCTCAGTATTCGGAAACAAAGAGGATAACAAATCTATAGAGCTAAGTCCAGTCCTGCGTTAAGAATTTTTTCTAACGAAATAGTCTTTGTCGGAAACCATGGTGACGGTGTGTACGCTTGACAGAGAAAGTAAGATTAGAAGTATTCCTGCATCCTCCTCCTCCTTCCTCCTCCTCCTCATCATCATCATCATCATCATCATCATCATCATCGCGAGCTTTCTTCAATACGTTGCTACATGCACCTGTGTAGACCCTCGATCCACATGAATGGGTAGATACACCCGTTGGCGTGTCTGGGTGCGTTTGGGCGTACTGGAGATCACGAGGTCGTCACTGGAAGAGCATGCAGACTACGGGACCATCCCTCGGCACGTGCACCTCGGTGCCTGCATGCGTGCCTGCACGCACATTCGCACCTCGACAAACAGTTGTTCCCCTCAGCGATCAATGCAGCTCCACGAAGGCCATTGAGTGTAATGGCTACTGTGTGCGAGCAAGTGACTTGTCGTCCACACCATCCAGCATCCGGCCATCACTTCCTTCCACAAATCTCCTATTGACATCTTTACCAGTTCACAAAAGAAAATTTTTTTTTTTTAAAGGCAACAAGTTTTGTTTTCTGTTTTTTCCCCGTGCTTTGAAATTTCTCGAGGTAGACACTCCTCTCACGATTTTTGTCAACTTTTCTGTAAACTTTTTTAAAATTAATTTTTGTCATTTATATCGATATTTTCATATGTTTCTGCCGTGCAAGCGCATGTAACACTAATTGACATTTACCAATCGAGCTCATGACCTTTCGGAAAATCTTTTCTCTATACCTTAGAAGCACTTTTCTTTTTCCTCCGTCAGACGCATGTATCTGATCAATCGATCTTTGAAAACCTTCAAGGAGCTTATGACCTGTTCCAGCTCTTTCTGTAACACATCTTCTTCATATTTCTTCTTTTTCCACGACAAAGAGTTTAGTCTGCCCACGCCTCAAACATTGTCTGCCGCACATTTGCCTTCAAGGTGTTTGTACTCGCCAAAAGCCATCGTCAGGTTGTCGCTGGGAATTCAGGGTGAAGAATTGACCTTTGGTAAGTGGGCGCTGCAAGGTAGGATTGAATATGCGAAGAAAGGTCATTGTACTAAAATGTGGTCAAGATGCGTCTGACATGAACACCGCCATTGCTACAGGATTTTGTCTTCTTACAATGGTTCTTGGACTACTTCCTTTTGTGTCTGCTGACAGCAACCTTTCACAAATAATATTCATATAATAGCACAGCACTGACGAATTTTAAGACTTAAACTTGTGTTGCTATGTTTATTGCTTTTTTTCAAAGCATAAAATTTAATAATTGGCATTATGGTGGTCAAACCAGCTTTGTTTTCTGGACATAATTTTTAAAATTTAAAAAGCTTTACCGACTTAACAATTCATTTGATATTTTCTTTATTTGTTTAATTATTTCCTATATAGAAATGCCTGGACTTTGTGAAGGGATTTTCAAGAAGGTGGTTGAGTCAGTCAAGGGATAACTTGAAATCGTGTCCATATATTGTTTATTGTTGTTTTTGATAAAGACAATCTGAGTTTGAGCTTCAATAGAGATGCAAGATTTTTTCTATTTCTTTGAATTCAAAGTTTGAAGAGTGGATTTGGGTAGGGAACCACCACAGTGCTGAGTGAGATGAAAAGAAAAGGTAATCTCAGTCGTCTGGTGCAAAAGGGACGCAATCCCAAGCTCCTGCTCGATGGCGAACACTTCCGCTTTCGTTATCGGGACGAGAATCGGCGCCAAGGGGAGTCGTCTGCCGTCCCTCCGGAAGACAACCCTGCCTGTCAGATGCTTCGTGAAATTTATAGAAACAGGTCAATAAGGAGATCCTTCCAGAAGTGAAAGTCGGATGTCTCCGACTTAGACTTACGACTTCTGACCTTCCTGCCTCTGACAAAGACGAGGATAACTCTGTCAAGAACAAACGAAGCCCAAATATTCTCCCAACATGTCTTGGATATAATGAATTCTGCATAAATGACATCTCTGTGCAGGCATACATTTGTCACAGGCAATGTTTCAAGGAAGCTTAAAAGGAGATTTTCAAGGCACCTTTCTAAGGTTTACTGACTTTATTGCAGCAAAAAGCTCTTTGGGGCCTGAAAACTTGATTTATCACGACCTTTCCCCTTTTGTCCTGCGAAATCCTAAATAATTCATGAACGATGGCTCCTTCATGACTGACAGCAACTTTACGAAAAGTTGAATAACTGTCTTTCAAATGTAGGCTAACGAAGAAATGGTAGAGAAAGAGGAGAACAGACTGAAGGATCGGGAACTAGAAAACAGACAAGAGACAAAATGGAAAAAAGGAGTGAGAAAGAACAAGAAACTAAAACTATGAATAGAGTAGCGAAAGAAGATATTATACAAAATAAAGCAGGTTAACTCTCCAAAGCAGGCAACATCTCGGCATTTATTAAGAAAACTTTAAAATTCTTTTTTCCCTCTGTGTAACTGTCTTGCTTTTTTCCCTTTTTTTCATCTCTCAACCGTTTTAAATCCTGGCGTATAAGGGTGGGAAGAGCCACGCTGTCAAAAATTAAGCAAAAAAAAATTCTTACATTAAAGAAAAAAGGAAATAAAATAACAACCATAAATCCTATAAAAACAAATAAACAGGAACAAAACTATAAGAACAAAAGAATAGAGGTAGAAATAGTTCTATTAAAAGCACAAACCACTTCATCACAGTCCACGTTTAGTCTGCTCATGATCATATTTCTTTCAGCAAACTGATAAACATAATTGCAATTAAAAGGCTCGAATGCCTTTGTTTAAAAAAAAGCAGATGAGAAAAGCTAGCTACACACATACGGGTACAAGATGGAGCTCGTTCCGCACTGCTGGGCAGTGTCAGAGACTGTACCCGGGCAGGTGAATGAAAGCTGATGTGCTAATCAAAGGCATTTAAACATAGTGGGGACCTTCGTCAACAAAGCTGCAAGCGTTCCGAACCGATGGACCTGAGAAGTGGAAACAATAGCCACAGTGGAAGGTCCAAACAAAGCCATCTCTGTAAGAATCTCCAGACAGGAAGTGTGGGGCTCTTTTGTTCGCGTTTTTAAAATGTAAACATATATTTTGAAAGCCCGACGCCGAATCGATAGAAACGTTGAGAAAAGCCGCGTGAAAAATGCCCGGATGTGACGTGTTTGTTATAAAATCGTCCCGAGTAATGGCTTTACGAATTTGTTTACACATTTCTTGTCCTGCCTGAAGGCTGTTCTGAACCGAGCAAAGCCCCGAAAGGGTCAAGACTCTGAAGTACCCCGAAGTCCCTTTTCGTTCGCACGTGCAATGGTAATATATTGGAAAACGAGACTGGACATGTTGACTAAAATTTCAAAGTCCTTTCCCCCTTCTATACTGAATGAATGTAGTAATCAATGTGATAAATGTCATATATGTTGTGATATTAATAAAAATAAAATGAAATAAATGTCAAGGTGTAAGCTCAAAAAAAAAAAAAATAAATAAAATAAAATAAAAATTTAAAAGTCCAAAACTCAGAACTATTGGGTTGATGCAACATTCACATACAATGTTGACAATTTTGGTCAAAGGTTTGAATATATTTTGCCCAGTTACGAAAGAGCTTTAAAGATATAACCATGGATACTTTCCTGGACTATGTCCATTACTTCTGTGCTCCCGTCCATCTAAAGTTTTGTGGATATCTTCACCCACTTTTGTGTATCAGCTCTCCAAAAATTATTTAAAAAATATCTCCAATTCTTCTCTTCTTGTCAAATGTTTTACAAATCAATAACTCAACTAATACTTCAGCACGATTAAACAATAAAATGAATGAAAAGTTTTAAAAAAGATAATAATATGCCGGAACCTGTTCCAAACAAAATTGTCGATAAAGTATCGTTCTATGGCGGTTATTAATTTGGTTATAAAATCAATTACAGGCGCGAATACCAGATGAGGGCTTAGACGATGCCTTAAAAGCGAGATCATATGTTGACAAAGAACAAACAAACCTGAACACAGGTGATATCGCAACTATTACATTTCAGAGAGAAAGCTTGTGAGTGGTACAGTGTTCATAATGGTGAAGGACGGAGACGAGGAGAGGGGAGGAGTACACCAAATAATTTTTTTAAAAAACTAGAATGCAGCCACAACAAGTAAGCCGTCACCAAAGCAACGACTAAAGCCTGGCTCACACGCACCAAAACTCAAATGAAATAAGTTAAAAACTAGTCCAACCATCAGCAACAATAAAAACTTTAAAAAAACTGATTAATTTTGGAAATTAGATCGATTGTTTTCCGTTAGGTTCTCAAGTGATAGAGGAGTATGACGGCTTAGGGGGGCTGAAGAAGGATGGGTGGGTGAGCGATGAAAATGTATATTGATCGACATAAGATGACACTTTGTATTCCACACGGCTTAACTAGTTCCTGACTGGACACTCCCAGTCGCACCGTGTGAGTCAGGCTTAAAGGTCATTTTGCAAACGTTGTCCGATTTCTATAACACTTTTCGTGTGTTCATCCACTCATTTTATGATTTTTTTTTGTTTGCCCTATCTATCTTTCGATCCTACTTTTGTCTAAATTAGCTTCTCCTGTTTTTCTACATCCTCACTGTATTTTCCAAAGCCATGCTTCAGTAACTTCTGTCTAATTACTTTTGTGCGAGGGTTTTAATTTTCCCAGTCTGTCTGTCCGTTTTTTCTAATTTTATTTTAATGGAGCACCTCCGGTTCACCCTGAATCATTATTTTTCAGTGTCAATTTGAATGTTAGCCCCTCCTATGTATTCATACACTCAATGTTCTCTCTCATGCCGCGGGTATTTTTTGTTTTAGAAACTCGGTTAAAGGAGCAGTCCTCGTCATATTTTATTAACGGGTAGACAACACGGGACGCGCACTAATTATGTTTACTGCGAGTTCTAACGGAAATTACGCCACGCCCACTATCACAGTTGATGACAGATGCAAAGGTTTAAGAAAACTTAGATTTTTTGAAATATTTCTTTGAAGAATAAGAAAATAGTTTTAGTGTCTTGCTCTGTCTCACTGTGTTGTAGCCACGGCTGTGTGTCAAACTGCCAAAGTGACACAGCAAGTGCAAAGAAGAATAGTCCCTGTAAAACCATTTTAAATCAGGAAAAATGACAAAATTTGTCAAACTATTATGTTAACGGCAAAAACCAGTTGTATACTTTCTGAATATTGGAATATTGGTTAACATTCTGAGCTAAGGCAAAAGTGACAATGGGACTTGGGATGCTTGGGAGGCTGACCCTTAGAAACTTTTGCCCGATTTAAAAAAGTTTTATCACTGGAGGAACAAATGTCAAGCTTTAGTAAGAAGATATTCATTGCTAAAAAAGGGTTTCATATTGTCACAAAAGAGTTTGGTTACTTTTAGCCTCATTTCTTGCTACTAATCTGAAATGTAGTTTTTACTTTGATGTATTCATAACCCTGCTTAAAATTCTCCACGAAGTATATAAATTTACCATTATTTAGAAGACCTTTTACAACTGTATATCTGTACACAAGGTTTTTTTGCCATGAATATTTCTTCCTAGTAATCTTCGTCTAGCCGTACTTCATTCCTGGAAGGTACATAGCGTTTCCTATTTTTTAAACTATTCTGAGAGTTATTTATTCTTCTATCCTACAAATACACATGCACATAAACTTACCAAACACATATTAAAGATAATTATATTCTGTATTAAATTGCAGCGCGTTCATGATGTGTGTTGTATACATTGTAGCATGCTGTAATACACAAGACAAATTATCTTCGACAGACCAACTGACCAAGACAGCTATCAATAAAGGTAAAGAGAGAGAGAGAGAAGGAAAAGAGCGAAAAAGAGTGTGAATGGTTTCTGAATGAGAAATGTCGTAGTTGGATGAACAACGTTCAAACCCAAACCCAAAGGTTCAATACCCATTTGACGCTTTGTCTTTCAGCAGTTGAACCAATTGTAGAGTAGGTACCTGACTCCGAAAATGATTATGAAAAGTAAAAATATGGCACGCCATGACAAAAGCTGGGCCTGAGAAATGTAACATCTTCCTCTCTTACGACAGTATGTTAACTACCTCTAACTTCTTCATTTTTTTTAAGTGTAAGTCGCTGTCGATCAGTTTGATTGATCCTGACTCCTCGAGTGACGGGCAGGACAGACACGTTCACGTCATTTCATTTCCTATTTTCTGTCCGCACGCACTTTTTTCATTTCCGGAAGACCTGCTCCTTCGTACCTGAGCTGCTGGCATAGGTATTGAGGCGACTCTTCTTCACCTGTCCAACACTTCCGGCACTGCGGGTACTGAAGCACATTTTCCAATGTCGATCCAACGGGTGGTAACTCAGTTCATTTCCGGTCTCTTGTCTTACATCCATCCTCTAGCGCATTTTTCCAAGCCTACGGGCCAACAGTGGTTCTTTTTTCTTAAATGGAAGATGGTCAATTATTCCTTCCGTTCAGAAGAGAGCATCATCAGGAAATCACGTGAATATGAATCGAAGAAGAAATACTTAGAGTCTTGTAGTTTGTTTTTGTCTTGCGTAACAACAGCGGAAGGCAAGACAAAGTACAGAAAAGGACATTATGAAGCTAAGCCAAGTAAATAAAACAGAATTGCTTTCATTCTACTCAGCCTTGGTGCTCACACAATAGGTGGTGTGCCGGGCACTTCTCTCTTCTGTTGGTTGTTTGTGGGAGAGGAGCTTTGTGTGGGATTTTCTGAATGTGTAGGTGGAATAGGGTCTACATAAAAAGCACACCTCTTAAGGTGCTAGCTGAATGGATGATCTGATGTAATTATCAAAATTTTATCAAAGTACAAAATAAAAAGATGAAAACATTTTTTTTTTTGCTGTTAAAAGTTATGGGGATTAATTTTTACCACCCGTCATACCTTCGAGTACCAGTTTGAAAACCTGGGGACTATAATGGTCCTGAAACATTTGTTTACTGTGAACTCACCGCCAGTCTCAGCAAATAGTCCAGCCCCGGAGTGTGAAGCAAATCTCACAATCCAGACTAAAATATCATTTCCTGCCCATGCATCGTAATCATAAGTTGTCACGGGCGTCTAGACCAGAAGAAAGGTGCTTTATGTTGCAGTCATAAGTCTGAAGTTACAGAGAATTTAACACTTTCTTGTCTACTCAAAAACGAAATTACATAAATAACGCCCGGAAAACGTGTTTCATAAATGACTTCAAAAAAATGAGTGGTTCAGCCTCGCAAGGTTTAGTGGCATCGTGGCCTGGTAACAGGATTCACGGTTCATGGAAATGTTCGCACTCCTGTCATTTTAAATTCAGAATTCACTTTGCTGCGACAGTTGCCTTGTCTTATAATTTTTCTCTACATGACCATTATTCAAGATCTTTGTTATTTACTGCAGGTAAACACACAGAATCTTCTAGAAAATATTGTGGACGACTTGTTAATACTATTGAAATATTCATTCTTTGGCGTATGTGGATCGACAGAATAGAATATTCACCTTTATTACTACTCCTGGATAGTGGCAGAAAAGTTTAAAGATCCAGTATAAGAAAGATTGACAGAATTCTTTAAAAATTCCATACTACAAGCATTAGGAGCTCAATCATGTTCTTAAATGGAGTATGTACCAATTTACACAATTGAGAAAGATCTGAAGAGAGAAAAGCAAGAGAGAGAAATAGAGAGTAGAGAGGGAGTGAGAGAAAGAGAGAGAGAGGGGGTAAAAAAAAATAAAAATAAAAATACAAAAAAAAAACCAGACAGAGGAGAAAGGATAGAGAGACAGAGAAGGTCGATAAGCCCACAGGGTTACATAGAATATCGTCCAAATGGCGGAGTCCCCTTAACGCCATGACTCATGACTGTTAGGATAATTAGGGGAGGTAAATCTCAATTGTGTTCCCATTGATTTGCATCCTGTTCCACGAAAGAGGGAAACAAATTACTGTGTCACAATACGGCAATGTTTTTGACAGACTAATAATTGTTATTAGCCCGAAACCCACTTGTGAGACCCTTGCGAATGTCAGGTGAGTGGTGGGTGAGGGAGGAGAGGGGGTGAGTGAAAGAGATAGGGTGAGGGGGAGATGTTAAGAGGAGAGGAGAGTGAACTCAGTGACTTGGCGGTGAATAACCAGCAGGAGAAGCTCGTGCCCCAGAACAAAATCAAAAAAAAGGATGCATTTCATCAAACTGAATTCCCCATGCAGACAATGAAAGGGTTTCACCCCTAAAATACTCTGTCTGTCTATCTTTTGTCTCTCACTCACACTTTCTGTCTCTCTCACAAACACAGACATATACATGGACGTATGGTACAGGCAACAAGATTCCATTAACACCAGGAAAGTACACTCTTACTTTTCCAGAAGTAATAATAAAAACAACTACTAGTGGTAATAACATGAGCGATGTCAACATCAAAATCATTATGTTTATCGTATCAATAGATCATCACTTATCGCTATCAATAAAACTATCACAAAAAATATAAGTAAGCTTAACACATATTGAGAAGTCGAACAAATTATTCTATTTTTAAAATATGTTCTTCGGGAATGTAATTAAAGTTGATTATGTTGAACAATCGGGTTTCATTTCGGGAAATAAAAACCATGGTGTTTGCTTGAAGTTTTTGACACAATGTCATTATTTTAAAAGCATTTTTGATTATAATGTCAAGAAAAAAAAAAGGACCAGTAAAGGCCGATGTAAGTGGTGTTAAAATTTTTTTTGAGGGTCTTACCAGAAGGATACTTGTCAATCCTTGTAACCCCCGTTTCATTGTTCATAAAGAACTGGCGGGGTTCATACAATTATTTAAAAAATGATTTTGTGAATCTCCTTGAATACCCCTCTTCCGTTATCAAGATACAAACTCATACAAACACCACCATGCAGACAAAGAAGTCCAAATCATGATGTCATGATATGTGTAATGTACATATATTTAACAGCTCTCCCATTGGCTGTGGATTTCACAATAAGAATGTATCCATGAATTATTCTCATGCATGTTGTTGACCTATTCCAGTGTACAGAGTAAGGTGTGAATCACTTAAACTGTATGAAATATTATCTATTATTGAGCTTTATCTGTAAAATATTGCACCACAGTAGTCCTTTAACTAACATCTATTTAGCAAAATGTCACCACTTTTCGACAAAGATTTATTTCACATTTATTTATTTATTCTCCCCTTGTTGTGACATGATGTCTTGTTGACATATGACATCACTCACTGTCTTTGTCACGATTGATATATAAAACATGTTATCTCATTTGTTTATAGCAAAAAGTAAGAGACTTCATAACTCTTTATAATGAAACAAAAGCTGAGTTTTAAAACTCCATTTATCTTTTAGACAAGTTTCAAGCACTAATTTATATTCCATTAGTGTCTTTCCCGACAAATTGAACATGATGGACTTAAACAAAGCGACAAGCAGTAAGATTGACATTAGTAATCACCAGGTGAATCTCTGTTTAGGCCAACTAAAGAGATAATTAAATATATTCTGACATCGAAACAATGAAATACAAAGCAAAGACAGAGTGAAAAATGGAAAGGGAAAAATCTCAAGAATGAAAGATAGAAACCGAAATTTGAGAGAAAAAAATCTGAAAAAGTAAATGTAGTTTGTGTCCTTTCGGTATTTGGAAGCGAACTCTTTAAACTCTTTTTCTTATCTCTCGGGAAGCTCTTGTAAGAAAATCACCACTTTACTACCCTCTACCATTCTCTAGAAGTGTAACTAAAAACCAAGACCTCACATTAACCTTCGACCCTGTCGCGGTCACATTTCAAGCTCAAAGTTCACGTTAACCATTTAGGATTCAAGAGCAACGACCAAACCAACCGCCACAGCAGCTAACAACCTGCGAGCTGCATCATCTCGCAGCATCGCCAATATTGACTGTGAGGCGGGCACCCGACTCTGACGGCGGGGAGATCATGCAGACTGCAATCTACCAAATAAGTTAGCTCCCCTGCCTGGTGCCCGTGTGCATGGGCCCTTCATTTGCCTGATTACCTTTCCCACCTTTATGACGGTGGGGAGTGAGGGGGCGAGGTAGAGGGGTAGCTTCCCTAGCTCACCCACTCACCCCTTTCTTCACCAGGGTATTGTCCGACCACGTGAGAATCGATTGCGTCCACATTCGTGCAAACTGCCAGACGACAGCTGGTAATTCATTGGATGAAATTACCAGCTCACCAACCTTTATAACCATCCCCCTTCATCGTCGAAAAGCACACGTACGAGAGTGGCTGGAGAGGGGAGGATCTTTGGGGGGTGGGATGGAAGTTGGCAGGGGCACAGATAAACCAGGTGAAAGGGAAATAAATATTGATAGGAAATGTCAGTCTGAAAATATTCGCTTATAGGAAATACTTCCAAGGGTTGTGATGATGTGAAGCGTAAGCTCGATTTCAATGATTGAGCTCACTGCAGTCTGAGGGAGTGTTGGGTAACAGTTCCATCGGTGTGTCGGTGTGAACTTTTGCTAAATGTGATTAAGGTCTCGTTTACAGCTCTACGGCTAGTGCCTCTAGCTGTCTCTTAAAATTAATGCATATTTCCATCATGTTATTTTACCATCATCATGTGCCATCAACTGCAAGGCATCAGGTATTTGTTGGCAAGGCCGCTACCTGATTGACTGACATGCGAGATGTACAGATAGTGCATTCTATTTTCCGATAGATAGTAGAGATTGAGATAGATATCTAGGTAGTAGAATATATAGATAATGGTGTATGTATATATATAATATTTATAAAGGTATTCCCTCTTGACGTGTGTGTGAGAGAGAGAGAATCAGTGAGTCTGTAAAAAAGGCAAAGGGAGACTAGTGATCTTAGAGGACTGAGGCGTTGAGGCCCTTGCTTACCTCATGGCCAACCTTTCTGAGGATGGTACCCATCCACTTTCATCGCTGCCTTACTTTCAGTCTCATTTCACTGCTTGGTTAGCTGGAAAAAATACACTGATTCACACGAGTATTGAACACGGCAGTGTGCATTTTAATAGGTTTGAACCCTGTCGCTCTAACTAATCGATTCAGTGACGTGTTGTTGTTTGTGTTTATGATGTGAGTGGGTTGTAGTTGTATAATTCTTTGTGTGAAATTTAATGTATGCGTTTGTCCTATGTGTGGGTGTGTGAATGTATTTTAATCTCTCTCCCTCTGCCCCGTAACAAAATTGATCTGCCCATTCTCTTCCTAGATGTAGAAAGAAACCGTTACACTGGCTACCCTTAGTAAACGTCGAACTTCCAAACTCAAATGACACCAACACGAAATATTCCTATTCACTAAGGTACAAAAAAAAGAAGAAGACGGGATGGGTAGAAAAATTAGAACTAAGACAGATGGGAATAGAGAAAAACGCTTGTGGCTGAAAATGCAATGTACTGGGAAACACCTTCCCTTTCTTTGCTTCTAATTGTGATGGAAGGAATTATTCACTTGAATTAAAATCTCAGCGAACAAAATGAGCTTCGCTCGCTTTACACTAAAAAAAATCCTTTGAAGCCTAAAGTAAGTCTAGCATGCACATACAAGCGATGTTTTTGGTCGATAGTAGTAAGCTTCATGTGAATTTTTGAAGAAAATGACGGAAGTCCTAATCGTGCTAAACAAAAAAAAAAATTTTCTTATTTGTAAAATTGATTGAAAAGCGGAAAAATAACTGACAGTGCGTTTCCTTTCATTAGGTCTTAATAAATTTATTAGGAGTTATAGATTGGAGACTGAGTTCAAAGTACTAGTGCAAATCACAGGGATACAGGAAGGAAAGAATGGAGAAAAAAAAAGGAAGACGATAACAAATGCATATCATTTCTTCTCATATTTCTCATATATTTCACAGTCTATTTCTGTCCATCTATTTTTTGAATTATATAAGGCGAGAGTTGGATAAAACAATTGCCTGTTTAGCCTAGTATGGTAAACACTTGTAAATAAAAATTTGACATTGTTACTTCCTCCCTCTCTCGTTGTTAGACTTTGTTTTAGAAGGTCGTCGGTTCGAAACTTGCTCTTCCACTGACTGCAAACCTCTCTCCCAATAAGTTGCCTGATTTAATGAAGGTTAGGGGTGGGAGAAACAGAAGGCTCAGCATGGTCTTCCATATTTTGGGGCCTAGGCACGGTGAATCACTCAGAGGTTATTGCCCATCTAGAATCTAGTCAATGGATCTTTTGCATTACAGTAAATATTCATAAATCTTCTCATTTCGGTTGCTTTCCCTTCTTTTTTAAAAGCTTAACGATCATTCATTCGCTTGTTCCTGTTGTAACAATCTATTATTACAGTTGTCCACATTCTCTTCTCACATTAGTCCCAACATTCCTTTTGACTGTTAGTACACGTGCTACTAAACACCATCGAACTTTCCCGCACAGGAGACTTTCAAACCACAATGGCAGGTCTGCGACTGTGTTTATCAAGGTACACAGTCCCTTCGAGTTGGCGGAAGGAGCAGTGACGTCACCGGCTCACCTTTAGAAGGTGGCAGAGCCTGAAGAGCGCACAAAAGGGGAGGCAAATGTCGAGGCGCTATTCATCATAATTATTCTCTTCGATCGCCGGAGACAAACTCAGTCGAGCGCCTGGCACCAGCGATGGACGCTTGCTGGGCTTTCAGTGGAAACCGGTTCATAATTACAGTTCGTTTTGTCAGCAAGCAGACGAGAAAAAAGAAGGGTTCCGAATATAACCTTCAGGGTTTGTCATAAAGGGTGTTATGAGGTTTCCTTTGTGTGGCTAAAATGAAATGGTATTGTCACAAACGGGTTTTATTTGGTTACGGTGCTTTAAAAGCATTAATAAAACCAAACAAAAATGTATTTTGTGTGGAGTGTGTTGAAATAAATGTTTTATACTTTACAAGATTGTTCCAATGATTATGCTATTAGAGAACTGTGTACGATAAAGGAGAGATTAATTTCTGTGTCCACCACAACCGCCTTTCAGAGCCCCTGATGTAGTTACAGAAAATAAAGACAGTTATTTTGATTATAATACTTTTATTTAAAAATATTTAATATTATTAATATTTAAAATTAAGTAGTTTTATCATATTTCGACATTGTCACCTGCACTCTACAGTGGCATTCAGAAGATCTAATAATAAAAAAAACAATAACAGTTAAATTTAAAGATAAAAATAATTTTAAAAAAGTTTCAATCAAATAATTAGAATATTAAACATTAAAAAAAAGAAATCTAAACTCCTTAATTAAGAAATAGTCCAAACAGTTAAACAGGTTTTCTTTCCAGTCAAGTTTCCAGTGTTCATTCACTTCCGAAGTTAACCTCCTGTCACTTTCCTCTTCCCCTCCCCAATTCTCTGCCGCTCCTCCTTTATTGAGTCACGTGATATCAGACCAGTGGTGTTCATGCGGTGTTACAGGTGAGCTGACTGTCCCCAGCGTTACGATTGGTGAGCTGGACGAGAGCGCCACCTTGCGCTGCCGTCTGGAAACCTCTGACCGTTGGTACGTCATCTCCTGGTCCAGACTCCATGACAACGGCACAGAAACGGTGATCGTCAGACTCCCTTCAGGACAAATGGTACGACCACCTACTTCCTGTACATCTGTACATTTATATACACCTCGGTGTACACTACACTTGAACTTTAACACCCTGATTCCTTAATTGTAAAGATTGTTGTGGTGTGTTCACCAGGTTTACCCCAGGTTTACAGTTTAACCCAAGTTTACAAACCAACAAGATTAGCAATGTCAACTACCAGACGCTAACATCTAAGCATCCACCATCAACAGTCATGGACATTCCTGTCTAAATTCTTAGAAGTTTGTGTCTTAAAATTTCACCAGCAGTCATCGCTTGCAAAGCTTGTAGACATACGTGTCTATGCTGCAATCATTTTCTTTTATAATTTCCACAGGTGCCTGATTGGAACCCGGATGTCAGATCGGTGCGGGAAAGGTTCCAGCCCTCATCACGGTGCAGGCGGGGCTGGTGGAGTTCAACCTCGTGGTTGCGCCCTCACCTGTGCCGACATGGGGACATACCGGTGTCGTGGAGTCTTCGGTGCTACTGAGGACTCCTCGGAGTACACAGACCTTCAGTTGCGACGTATGTTGCACGTGAACACGCTGGCGCACACAAACGTATACACAAATAATCTTTGTTTTAAAAACACAAACAGGCATAAGCACATTCATACACATTGCATTTTCTGTCTTAAACACACACTCACACGTCTCCTGACATCTACGCACACTCTTTCTCGTACGCATACGCAAACGTAATCCACTCATTCGCTTATTCGTAAAATGTAATCGTTCAGTTTAATAAACCAACCATTTTACAGTACCATACGTGAGCTATAAAGGTTCAAATCCCAAAAACATATTTTAAGAGGATATAATAATAATAATAATATCTATATATATAACTACTTACTAACTCTTTCATATTCTTCAGAGCCTCCAGGGACTCCCCGAGTGACGTATGATCACGAAACTCCCGGACACAGGAGAGCCACCTGGCGGCTGAGCTGTCACGCGGATGCCGGCCTCCCGCCGCAGGAGTTCCAGTGGTACGTGAAAGCACCAGACATGCGTCACTTCCAGATCGCCGAGGGCCAGGCGGAAGTCGAGTACTTCACCAATGACGGCTGCAGGGTGATGTCACGGCGGGCGTTGCTGGTGTCGTTGGCTACTGAGGACCGCGGCACAATGTACCGGTGCGCCTTGCCCGACCATGTGGACGATGACAGATATTACGATGAGGTCACAGTGGAACAGCTTCCAGGTAATGATGGTCGGCAGGATGATGACAGTGATTATTTGATCTTCTAGGGAAACAGCATTAAATTAATTCATTTTTATTTACTTTCTCTTGATTTTACAGCTGTGTCAATCAAAGAAGCGACAGGAGATCTCAACTGTGTGGACGATAATTGTTTGATGCAAGGTACGCAGCTTACCTCCTTCTTCTTTAATAATCAAAGCTATTATTATCTTTCAATAAGGTATTAAGTCTCTTTCTTTGTCGGATTTTGTTTATTTATTTATTTATTTTTTTGTTTATTTTCTGTGATGTTGTGTTGGGTTGGTGATGGGTGGGTGAGAAAGTGAAGAAGGGAGCCAGCAAGCCAGTAGGTCTTTAATTCCTCTTCCTGTTTACAGCGGAAACCAAGTCTCAGAAAAACTCAAGTCAACGCAAGTGCATTTCAACTTCGACAATTGGATTATTCGCTGTCGTCAGCTACCTAACCGGATACAGCTTATCCCTCGTCAACATAAAGGAATGATGTCGCCTAGCAACAACTATTTCGGAGGAACAGCAAGGCGACTTTCTTGGCATCCCCCGGCTCCCCCATCAGTGAAAATTTGTCCTGCTGGCAGCTGACATGGGGTTATCCTACGATGAAGATTTAGTGAACATAATCACATCATTATTATTGGGTTTGGTAATAGAAGTTAGCTTGAAAGATTTCTCAGGAAACTGTTCCTCAACATCACCCAAACCTCATATAAATATACACTAAAACCAAGAAAATATTCCCTATAGTCTTTTAGTCAAAATATATACAAGATTAATTTTTCCCAGTTTATTAGTTGCCCCCAGCTCTTTTTTTTTTGGTTTAGGTTTGCCTCATTCTTTTAGCTTTTCCTATCTTTATGACATCAGTTACTACCCATAATTCCTTGCTGACGTGTAGAAAAGGTACCTCCTATTTGTTTTGAGCCTGTTTCTTGAGTGCTCTGGGGTGTAGTTTGGGGTGTGTAGGTCTGCCTCCACCGTCCAGGTGTTCCATGCTGTTTCCTCTTAAAGAATTGAGTGTAAAGCATTTCTGGTGATGGATCCAATTGTCGCTTCTGATCACGTGTCCAGTTTAATGAAGATGATGGCCTTGTTCTTCTACTCGTAAAATACTCTGAAAGTGAAAATCACAGATTACAAATAAGACAATAGTTAATTTTAAGTAACTCAGTTCACCTCGTTTCTAACTCCAACACATGCGCACTCCCCCACTCATGCAAACACACAAACAACAAAGTAAAACATAAAAATTTGCTATTTTATATCATTATAGTCAACAGTTTGCATTACAAGATTTGAAGAAGGCTTGTTGGTAGAGATGTTATTATTTGATTGGAGACTGGAGGCATACAAACAGGTGAAGGCTTATTTGTCTACCTGTCAGGTCCCTCCGTGAATAACCCACGATGAAGAGAGCTACCCACAGCTCAGAACTCGAGTAGCACCGAAGCTACTCACAGATAAACTGAGTGATCCAGGAACGACGTCCCACTCGCTTCACTTCCTTAAAAGTCGTGTGCAAACATTTAGCTACCCGATGGAAAGTCGGGTGGTGATGGGATTTCAGAGCTGAGCATTGGATGAACAATGGATTCACGCAAAATTAACTTCAAAAAGTCCAAGAGTTTTCAACGATGTTTTATATAATGTATGTACATGAATGTAAGAATGTATATGTGCCTGAATTCGCGAGTGTATTTATAAACGGACTTGCATTTCCAGGACCTGACATAATAATGATAAACAGAGTTGCAATAACTTGAGACCACTGGTAAGGGAACCAGTGAGCTGATCAACGGGACCAGTTTTGTTTGTTGCCTGAAATATGTTTGGGAAGAAAATACACACGTCACGGAAGTTCCGAACTTTCAGTTCGAAGAACCTAAGGAAAAAACTTTTACTGTGCTTTTGCCAGTTTGTTCCTAGGTCTCGCAAAAGCGTCCACAAATTTTTATGGACGTATGGTTCCTGATTTTTTTTATTATTCTATTAAATGCTAACATGTCAGCATCCGAGAACCGACCTGCAGATATATTTTAGACACGCCTGTAAGCAATTCTTTGTAATCCTTAACGATTTGAGCAGAAAAGATTGAGAACCAACGTATTTCATTTGAATTTTGTATAAGGTGTGTGCATGCTGTGATGTAGGCAGAACCTGGAAGTTGTTACATAGACTGTTATAGATATTACCTGAAGGCTGTCTAGTTAACTAAAGTAAAGCAGATGTGGATTGTTTTCGAATTTGAAATTCCTAATATAATTTTAGTCCAGTGGACAGTAGAAGCCAAGTTGATGTTGATGGAATGTTTACCCATGAAATTTTTAGTTCCAAGTTACACTTTTCGGTGAAAGATCTCTATGCTTCGTTAGAGAATTTAGTAGCACAGTTCACTTGTTGTGTCTGTCAGAAGATCAGAGATAAACTGTACTTGCTAATCACGAAAAACGTATTGCACCACGTTGATAATGAAGTAGACTTTGTTAATGCAAGGATGAGATTTGTGAGGATTATTATGACGACGACGACGATGATGGAACAGAATTAGAAGAAGCAGAGTCGGAAGAGAGAAGAGCTACACGCTTCGTGGCTGAGAAAAAAATTAACAGGGAAAGTGCTTCTGCCTAACAGTGATTTTACAGTCCCATTCACCAAATTACAAAAAAAAAAAAAAAAAAACAACAACCCAACTCTGCCTCACTTATTCTGTTGCGATACTTGCTTATTCACTGCTGACTGCCTTTATAAAGATAAACTGGAGAGAAAGGAAATGGAGAGCAAGAGACTAACCGTGAAGGTGACTCTTTCAGAGCGCTGACTAGTATATTTGCTTATTTTAGTCACAAGACATTGACAAAAACCCTCACTTTCTTTCTTTCTTTATTTTCTTTTTTTTTGAGAAAAAAATTGCATGTGGTGTAATAATTACAGGTAGCTGGTACAGGTGTGACACTCGAAGGCTTGTAGCTTTACCCAGAATGCACTGTCGCTGAAGACTTTTATATTATTGTTCCATATGTATATAAATATCCATGTTTGTACCTAATTAAATATGAATTAATAAGCCATACTTTTTTCTAGAAACTACCCGCGGATTTATATTTGAAACCTGTAGAATGGATATTATACAGCGTGATTTTTTTCTCAAAATTATATCACTGGAGAGCTAGGTGAGCACTGCCGGTGTCCGCAGTAAAAGCTAGATACTCGAAATTCAAACCAAGTAGTTCATGTTCAACCAGTTCTCGAATTCTGAGAAGCATTGATCTGAATAGACTGCTTGACACTCCTCTGCAGTTTTTTAAATGATGGTATTATGAATCCACGCTTAACAATTGCTTTTTGTGTGTTTAAGTCCTCGAAAATAAAATTGTATCAAAAATCATTTAGAAAAAATGATGATGACATAATATCAAAGTTTCTGGAAAAGAAGGGGAAAAAAACTTATGATAAAACAGGGAACCAACATCCACAAGAGGCTATATAACTCTCAACTTAAAACTAAGGATGCTCTAAAAATATGTTAACAAAGCTTAGGCCAGCGGGTATTACATAGTCTGTGACTGTACAAATAGATGCTTTTTTGGAAAATAAAATGTTTGTTCTGGTTGACTAGGAATTATTTGTGGCATCTTTTTTTCTTTGTTCTTGTTGTGCTATTAATGTTCGCTTTTTAAGTCTTTAGATGCGTACTCTTGGGCTGAAGTCATAACTAAATGCACAAAATATAGTCCACACACACATGCACTCGCAGGCACACACAAAGAGGGACAGAGTGGCCTACTTGTGTTGCTCCTTGCTAACCCGGAGAACCAAAGTCTATAAATTCACATTTTAAAACTTTCCATATATGTATCGCTAATTTTCTCTTTGATATTGGACTGACATAATTAAAAGAAGAGAGCCTCCTCTGCTATGGATGACACCTCGCCAAAAGAAAGATTCATGCATTGTCTACACCAAAAGCATCAGTGCATCAGATAGGTTTCCATCAAGACAAGAGACAAGTCAGTTTGCATTTACAGTCAGTCGTTAGTTAATCTTGTCACTGTTCCTCCACAAAAATTAAATTTAAGCAGCTGCTGCCCCCGTGTTTATAAATCATTTCAATTTGAAAATGAGTTTTGCATGTTTGTATAAAACATAAAGTTACCGTCTGTTAATGTCGCGAGGAAAGACAAAATGGTGTTCGCATTCCATCAAATCCTGTTGCTTGCACTCGATTTTTGTCGCCATTCGAAACCCGGATGTACTCGTTGGTGATTCCAACATGTGTCCTTTGCTCTTGTCTTAGACAAAGCATTCATCACGCGTGCATCCTCTCAAGTAATTTCTAGATAAAATAAAGAAAAAAGTATTTTCTTTAAAATGCTAGTCACGAATTCTACGTAGTTAATAATAATTTGCAAGGGGTGAGTCATCCGATGTGAGCATGTCATTAACAATGCAGGTGTCCCCCCCTTGTCCACCTTGTCGCTGTCTGAAGGTGCTTGCATATCTACTTGTGCTAACCCATACGCTAGCTGCTTACATCACTGCGCTGCTCCTGTTCACGAGGCCGGTGAACATCAAAAGACAATGTGCCACGTGGCAGGCTGACGAGCAGGTGTAGGCAGGCTGAGTAGAGAACAGTCAGGCCATTGAAAGACGTGGAAGAGATTTCGTAAGCGCAAACTCTGTGTGTGATAAATGTCAGACATTTTTAGGCACAAATTTTATTTTTATTTTGCGCCCATTTTTCATTGCCCAGTTCTTGATTGGCTAATTGCCGTGGGAGCGGAGTGGGAGGAAGGGGAGAGGATGATAACGCGGTCACACGATAACACGATAAGCAAGGGAGGGAAAGATAGGGTTGCTGCCCTTTTATGGGCAACTAGTAGCCAAAATCCAACAAGGCGAGACTTTTAATAATTTTAAAATAAAGAGGAGATAAAGGAGTGAGAGGAAAATGGTGGGAATATTATTTCGATAACTAGAATAGTGACGGTTGAAACTAAACACAGGTTAAATGCCAAGGCAAATGTTTCCATATAATTTTTAGAAAGATTGTTGATGTTTTGTTATTGTCATTACTATTTTAGTTGTCACTGCCACCGTCATTATCACTGTCATAGCTATACCCATGGTTTTGTATCCATGGCTTTGCAATCAAAAACAACAAGAAAAAATTTATTGAACAATTTAAATAAACAAACAAACAAACAAACAAACAAACAAACAAACAAACAAACAAACAAACAAACAAACAAAAGAATTCAGTACAGTGTCTTGAGAATGAAGTAATATCTTTATCAAAGCTTCTAAACTTTGACCTACAGCAAGCATTACTGGTAACGCTGGTCAGAGATCGTTACACTTATACTTCACCAGAGTGTTTCACCGAAGTCAGTTTCTAAAGATGTATAGGCCGAGACTGAATTGAAAACTTAAGAGTTAATCAATTAATTGAAATAAAATAATAATCTGTTTATAGAATAGTTATTCTCATCAGACAGACTTCTAAATTAAAAACATACCAGTAAATAATTCGGATATTCTTAATATCTGTGTTAACTGGTGTCGTTAATGCTATTAGTAAACATGTTCCGTTGCTAGACTTTCATTAAAACTTGATTAAAAAGTCGATATCCATAATACGACAGCAAGCATTTAGTTGTATTACCTTCGTAAAAGCTTACAATGCGATGCTCACATTTTAAGAACATTACATACATTGTATTTCATAATATTTTTTTTTGGATTTATTGTTGGTTAGTTCTCAAGACCACAGCCTCGGGAAAAGCCTTCACTCTTTTCTACTTTCTTTTAATGCTTTTGTCTACAGAATGAAGAAAAACGAAAACACGCGATGGTTGAATCCCTTTATAATTAACAGCAATTTATAAAAGGATGATGAATTATTTTGTGTAGAATGGAATAACTGACAACTTTATGGGAGTGCACTAATGGGAGTGGACTAATGATGCCACTTATTAAAAGGGGAAAGTTTTTTTTTATATTTTTAGAATTTTATTAAGAGAATGATTCAGTGGTGTAGGGCAAGATGCTATTTCCGTAAAGGACGAAACAAAAGATGTGTTATGACATGACGAGTATTATGGGATGCTAGTAGGCTTGGGAGTGTAAACTGGTTTCCTTAGGGCTAGTACAGTACCAGTAAGCATACGAAGTTAGAAATGGGGGATTTTTAAGGAGAGTAAAGCCTCTTCATAAGACCCAAGGAAAAAGAAAACCGAAGTCTGTCTTGTCATCTCAGGAGAGGACCTACTTGATATAGTTGACATGATGACGAACAAGCTTATCAAGCATTTTTTATGAGGCTTTTAGATTAAATCAGTCTCTACTTTCCCTTCAGCCATAGCAAATTACCATAATCGTTACGATGCTCCAGGGGACGTAACTCAAACACTTCCTCGCCGAGTGATATACCGCAGAGTGATCTTTCCTGTTCCGTCAGGAAGGCGGTAAAGTAAACTCGACATGTCCGCGGCTTATGTTGAAAGATGTATGTTCCGGGCAAGAAATTAGAACCAAGCTTTAAGTCACCGTTTCTTAACAGACAATCCGTGGGGTATACCTTGAACCTTGGACTTTTTTTTTTATTTCCCTTTTTTTTTTCATTCCTTTCTTAAACTTTTACAGTCTTAAATGTCTCTCCCATTGTACTGAACGAATATGTTTTAAGAATAAAAGATGTTTTTGAATGATACGCAACGCCATATTTTGTTATTTGTGTCTACTGAATAAAAAAAACCCAGTTCTTATATAAAAAAAGATTATGTCACATCAATCCTGGGCTATTTATTTCTTGAGTCCTTGTCATGAAAACAAGAGTGAAGAAGTGTATGACACAAAGTCGAGGAAAAAAACTTATTTTCATGTTTTTCTTCGCAATACCTCTTTTAAAAAAATGTGTTTACAAAGTTTGGTATCCCATCAGTTTTCTAGTAAGACTCAAGAGGGCAAAGCACCAGGAGTGAAACATCGTCAGCAATGTAGTTTTGTCTGATCATTTATTTTCCGGTGACAGCTAGGTTAGAAGGGCAATGTTTAGGTGTACTTTCAGGACAAGGTGTAGCTGCGTGTAAACACCACAAGACCTTGTACCGTTTTTCAACTACGGGCAGTGCATAATAGTAGAGCATCCCAAGGAAAAAAATCTTTATGAAAGCTTTCTGAGATTCGTTATGTCACCTGCACTACCGCTTGGGGTGTGGGTGACGTATGACTGCAGTCCACCCTTCAAGCTGTGTCCTAATTGTCCTTAGGCGGTTCCTCAACTCGTTAATGCTGTTATTTATTTAAAAGCATAAAAAAATCTCATAGTAAGCTAGTAAATCAGTAGATGGCGGCTTCATTTCGCCCTTTTTTCTGTCATGCATGTTTGCATTTATCTAAAACTGCGCACATTTTATCGTTGTCCGAATGTATACGTGTTTATGGCTGTCGATGTGTTTTTGTCTGTTTGTTTGTTTGTCTGTGTTGGTATGTGTTTTGTGTGAATTTGTGTCTTTCTTTTTTCATTAAACTTTCTTTTGCGAAGCATATTGAAACTTTTGGTTTTTGATATTCCTCATGTTTCTGTATTACATATTAGTCTATATGCGTTAATGTATATAGGTGTTTTCCTGATCCCTTCAGAGTTATTCCTTATCTGTGTGTGAGGATTAAGAAGAAGTATATGCAAAATATTAAAATGTTAAACACCTTTTTTCGGTAAGTCTCCTATTTCCCCTTTTTCTGCGTTTTTGTGTTGCTCATTAGTCTGTCGGTGCATACATGGTCTCAAAAAGGTACCCAGCTTTCTAGTTAACGCAATATTATAATTATTATAATTATTGTTTTTTTCTAACGAACAGTACTCACAATGTTCTGGACAAGTTACTCTATATTTATGCAAATATGAAATCCCTGTAGCGCCTCTAGAAGTGTTATACATCATAATAATCAGGTCATTCTTAGTTACCCACTAACTGCTCTCAACCCGGTGAAAACACAACAAAACCCCATTAACAAAACAAGTTCAAAACCATAAATAAAAGAACGTAAAAAAAAACACAGTCAACAACTTTTGTTTACATTTAGAGGGAAATATGCCAAAAATTCATCTCAAATGTCATAATACATATGTTACAACTTCTAATATAATCTCATATTGAATTTCTCTAATTATTCGGGGAAGGGAGGCAAGGTGTGCCTGAAGTCAGATGCAAACAGGTTAAAACAACAAACGCTTACAAAAACAGATTTTAAAAGTTCAAAAGGTTCGTGAAAAACAATGTAAAAATAAAAAAAGATATTTACAAGAGCTGACACGATGAAGAAAAACAAGATGAGAAAGGACAGAAAACAAGGACACTGGAAGCTGGTGACATGATGCTTTCGGCGAGTCAGACGTCAGGTGAGAACAGAGTGGGTGTGTCGAAAACCAGTAGAAGTCTTCCCTTCGTGACTGTAAATTGATGGGATGGCGTGACGTATGTGACACACGAGGGAAGGACCAACCCAAGGAAAATGCGGAGAGAGTATCAGGATGATATATACACATATATGCATATATAAGTAGAAAATCCTTTGGCACTTTCCACGAACACCGTTTGGCACATGCCCAAAGTCTGCACCTAACATCATCAAAGCTCATTTCTGTGCAGACTAGTGTTTGTTGGGTGTCACGGCCCGTGTCTGTTCATCTTTTCGAAATGATGGAAGCGAGGCAGTTTCACGTGGTCGTCTTTGGAATGCTTTTATTTGTTTCTCGACAAGGTATGTCTAAACTCCGTCTAACAGTCACTTACAGGTGAAGTGCTGGGACACTACATCAGTGTCGTGGTTACCTTAGATGGTTGCCACAAGCACATTTTTCAAATAGTTTATGAAGTATTGTGTTTAGCATCTGCATTTAAAACAAATAATGGTTTAAATGTAATTAGCGGTTAAAAAGAAACTTGCTTTTCATCTGTATTTGATTATGCAAATATAAATTAAAGTATTGTAAATATATAGAAACAATAAATAATATAGAAATCTAGGTCACGAAATTGTAAACATTTATCTATAAAAAGTGTTTTCAATTTTTTAACTGACAATGAAAGATCGCCAGCCTTAGAGATAGATTGTTAAGGGGCCTAACAATATCCAGAAAAAGGTGATTGCTTATTTCAAGCAACAGAATATACAACAACTAGTGAACTAGTGTAAACTCTTTTCTACGTATACCTGTATGTACGAATATTGTGAAAATGGTGTACAAAGTCTGCAATTCCATTTGACATTACTTTATTGCTCGATTTCCCCCAACAACAAATGTGCACAAGCCCAGAAGTATGGCTTATATCTTACTTTGCTTTTTTAATTTTTTTTTTTTATTTTTCTTTCATTTCTGTTCTGGTTTTTTTTTCAGTCTCTTTCTTGAATCCTTCCAGTCTTCTTTTCTTTCTGTATTTTGAAGCAGACTTTTAAACTCAATGTTAATGCATATGAAAACAAACGGAAACACCCAAATAAGTAAGTTGGTTGTTTGATATTTTGCTATTAATGAAATTTCTATTTTTCTTCCAGATGTACAAGTATTAGCACAAGGTAAGGACCAGACCATTGGTGATTTTTATCCTTCATCGATTGCCATATGCCTTTAGACCTGTCACCTCCCTCCTTTGTGCATCAGACGAGAAAAACGATGAAGCATTCAAATGCATGATGTCGTAAATGATCTTGTGTGCAAGTATTTAAAAAGTTAAAAAAACAGAATTTTGCCATATATAAGAAAAAAAGCTAGGGAAAATATTGGAGAGAAAGGGAATGTTCTGTTCTCTCTTTTTCTATCATTTGTCTCTCTCTCGCGCGCGTTCACACATGCACTTACACAGGCACATACACGTGCGCGCTCACACTGAGAACATATATGCAAATAAAAACAATAGAAAGAAAAAAGAAAACCTTTCATACACACAATTGCAAGTATTAAAGCAATCACACACGCGCGCAAACATCAAGAACATCTAGAGAAATAAGCACATGAGAAAGAAAGAAAACCGAAGTTATTTCTGTTATCAGTGGGAACAGTTCCAGACTCCTTACTTCAGTATCTGTACAGCCTGACCAGTGGTCCCTCCAACTCCGGCTCTGTCTCTAATCCAGTCTCAGCTTCCTTGAATCCTCCTATTGCACCTCCCTCAGCCCTTGACCTGCCACTCAACATCTCCGCGCAGCAGCTGCCAGACCCTTTTGTGGAAGTCGCTAACATTTCCACAAACAACAGTCAGCCCCAGTCGCCAATGAATTTCCTACAAAATGTCATGGGCTTGCTGAATCCTGTCACCACGCAGGGCAGCACCCTGTCGCAGCAGCAGAACGCCACGACCGTGGTCCCTGCTCCTGTCTCTGCCGCTGGTCCAGACCTCGGAGGTTTCGGGCAGTTTTTCCTGAACACCACAGCTGCCCGTTCTTCCGACGACGAATGGCGTGATTGTAGATGCCCCCACACTCGATCCTAACCAAAACAACAACTTGTGGAGCGTGGCAGGAGTTTCAGGAGGCTCTCCTAGCAATGTCGGAGCGGCAGGGTCGGATCCATACGCAGGAGGGACTCCGGCGCCGGCAGCACCCTCTGTGCAGATGCCCATGCCAGTGGTGAACCGAGGCCCCATGGGACTAAACCTTGATGCTGTCAACGCCATTGGAATGAAGCCTCCTGCTCCAAGCTCCTGGGGGCAACAACCCCTACCATCACTCCTACCACAACCGCCAGCACAACAGCCGCAGCCTCACCATCAGGAGGCGCCTGTCAGCAACGCCATCATCCCGCCAGAGATCCAAATGGCAGCTTCGAACCTCGGCCGCCGCATGGGCATTACTCAGCACTACGAGTCTCATGGCTGCGTGGACCCAACGGCCGCCGCACCCCCGGGAGCCCAGGTACCGGGGCTCATGTTCAGCTGCCACCACCCTCAGTCCGAGCACACATGCGAGGCTGCTGGCGTCCTGGCTGGCGGAAGCGTGTCCAACATGGCCAGCATCATGTCAGCCATGTCACCCGGCTTCCAACAGACATTGGAGGAGTGTCTGTCGCATCAAACCCTCAACAAGGTGATCTCAGAGATGAGCAGCAATAGGAACGGTGGGAGAGGGATGAACCCACTGCTGCTGGCGTCCCTCATGGGGAGTGGCGGGGGAGAAAACATGATGATGACAATGGCCATGATGAATGCCATGCAGAGAAAGACGCCAGCGGCAGCACCGATGCCAGCAGGACAGCAACAGGCTCCGAGAGGCTTGCTTGAGACCTACGGCAATCCCGGACAGGCGACCGGAAGCGTGGGCCACTCCAGCGTGACACAGCGGTGCATGATGGTCTTGACGCAAGTGTTGGGAGCAGACGGCGGCCTCTTGTCCCCAGAGGCGGTAGAGCTGATCGCCGACAAGAGGAAACAGATGCTGCCCTATTCTTGTCAAGACATTACTGCCGGGTTCATGCCATTCCGAATGTGCTGCCCAGGCAAAGGTGAGGGAAATGTTTGTGTGAACAAGGGTTTGTGTGAACAAGGCTCGTAGTTATCTTCCTTGTGTTTGTGTGTGCTCCACCTCGTCCTTCATGGTGTAAATCTGCGCGTGAAGTGAACTTGGTTACCATGACGAACTGGGGAGGGAACGGGTAACTAGGACAGTGCTGTAGTCTTGTAACCGTGAGACCTAAAGAAGTGATTTTCTTTTGGTCACTTCTCTGGGCACGAAATTCCTACTGACTGTAGTTCCTGATATAACCTTTGTTCCTACCTCTTCCTGTTAAAATGATGTTTCTCACTAACCACACAATCTTATTCCTTAAACCCTTTCTGGTAACCACAACATAACAATTCTTGTATCCTTACCCTGTTAAAACTCGTCTGGGACTAACCGAAATGTTATCATCGTTTTGAACTCACCACGACATAATTTTTGTCACTCATCTAACTTCAGTTCCTCGGTTGCTGCAAATATCCCTTGTTCTTGATTCCACTGATTATTGTCTCGTCAGGAAAGAACGCCACTAGAGCTTCTTACGGGTGTAAAATAATTCGATCATTGCTTCAAACGACGCGGTTGAGCTCATCACACGTGGACAAATCCTTACACCCCACAACTGATCACCAGATGCAAACTAACAAACACCGCCATGCGCTAAAAAAATGTCGAAAAACACAGGCAATGGGGAGGGACCGACATCGGATGCTCCTACAACATCATGGCTACATCCTATGGGTCAATTTGGACCCTATATTAGGCGTGTCCGTTGGCATGTATGACGTCACGAGTTTAAGACTATAGTAAGCCTTTAAGCCAGGAATGACAAAGCGCAGAAAGAAAAAAAAAAAATGAAATGGTGACAAAAAAGACACCTGCAGCCCCAACATGTTGGTAAACAAGGGTGTAATCCCATTATCATTTAAGGTGTGGTGCTGACATGTACTTGCTCTCGTCACACTGAAAACAAGCCTGCTAGGGGAGATCAGGAGGGGACGGCTGTCACAAAGAGAATTTTTGAATCCTCGTACAAGATGGATTATCGTATTATCACGGCATACTCAGCGCATGCGTGTAAGGATGCTTACTTAAGATCCTTAATCCACGTGACAACCAGAATTAGCTGCGAATGCTAAGCCAATCTTCAGTTCGCAAAAGATAGTTTTGGAAATACATCAGTTTTAAAGACTAATTGATACCATTTTATATAAACTTTCAAGATTTATTGATCATCGAATTTCTGATAGGTGCCATTTACCAAGACTCCAGAGGATTCTTGCGTACAATTAAGTTACTGTGAAGTAAGGATATACAATTTTAAAAGATCACATAGAAACTTGCAAGTTTATTATGAGCTTCACATTTTTGGTACCCCAAAACCCAAAGGATTTTAACTACTATACAGCAGGGGAAATATGAAGAGCCCATCTATCCCACAAACCAAGCGTGACTCTTCATGAAAGCCGTAGTCACGAAGCGAGGGTAAGTCGTTGAACTGAGAAAAGCGTCCTAACCCCTTAGGTATAAATCGGTGGCAAAGGTGTCCTGAGGCAAAAAAACATGAGGCAGTGTCTGCGGAATCTGGACACCGCTTTATATCTTCGGAAATGAAACTCTTCTCCTTGAGCTGATAATTTTGCCCTGAGGAAACGACTTACTTTCCCTTCATAACTATGGCCACAGGTTTGTCTTCACGGTTTCGCGGAGACAGTTGTACAGTGTATAGCCAATGATGGATGCGCGCACGTGGCTCTCTTGACGTCAGAGAAGGTTAAAGGTTAAACCTCCTTAAGCATTATACTTCTGAGATAAGAGATTGCGGCAAGTTAATAAATAATACTTGAACACTCCATCTGTAGTGTGACCTAAACTAGCAAGCTATATTGTACTGTTCGTGTGTTGTGTGGACTGTTAACCTCCTGATGCAACTTGCATTGACAGGTACAGCGATCGGCTTTCATACATTAATCCATCTATCAATTGATCTATCTACCCCTTCACGAAATTAACCCTTAATTTACTACATTCCAAACCTTGTTATATTGTTTTTCTCTGTTTCACAATCCAGCTCATGTGTTTTATTTGTTTGTTTTATTTTTCAGTTCCAAAGCCGACCCCTATGGAGATAATGATGGCTGGAAGCCTAGGCGCCTAGTCACCTGCAACCAAGAGACAGTGATTAAAAGGACAGACAACTAAGACGCACGAAAGGGGGTGATTAGTGGGAAATTCTGGTATAAAAATAAAACTGTTACCTTAGGAACTCACCCCCTCCCACCCTACCTTACATGCTAGTCAGACGAAATACACTCTGCTTCCCAAAACTTTTTCAGGCTCCCATCTTTGTCCTCAACGAACCAGACCATCGGCGTTGTGGTGGCCGGGCAGGTGTGGAAAGAGTTGATGACGACAGAATGATGTGTGCGAATGTGGATGATGGATGGACAGTTGTCACTAAACATAGAGGCAAGAGTGAGTGGAGAATCCCTCCCTTCCCCCTCCTTTTTTTTTCAAAGTTGCTGCACGCACGTGAAAGAATCTGACGTGCGTACGTCAGTCCATGACGTTTCGACCTCACGCTTTCCGTTGCCGCAGAAACGCCCTAGTGAAGGGTCACGCCGGTTCACCCCTCGTCACAAGGCAGACGCTGAACGCGACCCAGAGCGACTGCGGCGAACGGATGGCTCCCCTTTGTACCAGCGATGGGGAAGGGGAGGTAAATACGTCACGCATTAGTTCAGGTTCTTTGCGACATTAGCTAAGCGGAAGCTAAAAATAAAGCTTATTGTTGCTGCTGGCGATGACGATGCTGATGTAGCTGTTGTTATAAGAGAAATTGAGTTTACATTTCCTTTCCAGCTTATTCTTCCCTTTGTATTTCACATTCTTTCCTAATAATGGAGCTAAACAGAAAGCTTCTACAGTTTATTGAGCTGGAGAACCGGTCGCTCAATTTAGGCTTCAACAGGTCTGTGATCTGTTAACATAATTCATGATATCTTGAATTATCCGTTTATCTTGTTCTTCTTTGCTTATGATACTAACAAAAGTCAAGCTTGTCAATGGGGAAAGAGCCACTGAAACAAGCTTTCAAGTTAGTCGCAGTGAGAATGAGACAAAAGACTATTTCTTACCCCTGGAGGGAAAGGTACATTTCAGTATTCTAAGGAAGTCAAAGATGGTTAAATGTTGAGTGTATGACCCAGAGAAATGATGTACTCCCCCACCCCTGCCTCTCCCTATTTCTTTGTTACATGGGAAAATCTGGAAGATAACTAAATTTAATAAAATATCTAATCTACAATAAAACTGATGAGAGCTGTATCTAAAGAAAAAAAGAGACTTCCCATGGTTAAATGTTATGTTTGACTGCTCAGAGAGAGAGAGAATGAGCTGCAGATGATAGAGGAACAGAAATGAAGACAGCTAGTATATTTGAAAGAAATAAATCCATCAGAGGATTTACCACAACAATCACCAACAAATGTTTGCCTTAAATGAACACATGATGATTTAATGAAAAACTTCACTGTCTTATCTCCCTCTGTTAATCCAAAACTCACCATAAATATTTATTTATCATTGTACACAGAATGCACATGCCTGAATTTAAATTTATTAAAAAATGAACAATAAAAATATAAGAAGTGTTACTGTTAATGAATTTTTTGCAGAACAAATTTTGTTACATTTGATGCTTATAAAACGTAGCTGCACATACTGATGCCTCAACATGCAAAGACCTGTACCAATAAACAGCAAACAGATCTTGGTTCAGGATAACGGAAAATCTACAGAGTATCATTTCTTCACATTGAATTATGACAAAGTTCTATGGCAGAATAACCACTAATAAAATGATTAAAAAGCATCTTTACATACACTGATATTCATGCATGCACATGCACGCACATGTGCACACACACACACAGATAGTAATAGAGAAAGAAGAGATGACGGGGGTAGAAAAGATGGAAAACATAGTAAAGGATAAACAGATATGCAGGAATAGTTATTATCATTTACTGCATGCAATTGTTAGAAATAGATCTTATGGTGGATAGCTCTCTGACCTAAGAAAAGAAAAAATCAGCTCTCCCTGTACCCATCAATTAGATATGTATTCCACAAAAGAATTTTAGAAATATATCTCCAAGCTCTGTCATGAAACATGTACAGATTCATATTTCAGATCATGCAGGCTACTCTGTAATATCCATCCATTTAGATATTTGAGGCATGGGTTTTAAAGTGTTTTTTGTTCTTGCAAAACACAAATGTCTTCAACTGAACATAAAATATTTCAGCTTATGAACTACTTTGCTGCAGTCCATTAAAAATACAAAACATATCATGAAAGAGTAAGCTCTATCAGAAATATGTTCTTCACTAGGAACTATGCACCAGGCATTTTAAATGGCAAAGAAACAGCACTTCTAAGGGACATAATTCATTACAGTCTATTTCCTGGAAATAGATTATAGGTTCAAACTCAAATATTATTATTGTACTATTAAAATACTGTTAAACAAAATATTGTTTAATTGCTGAAATATATCATATCATTAAAATACTTTTTTTTTATTTTGCCTAAAATCTATACACCAAATCAATGAACTGAAAAGGATGATTCCCTTTACCAGAACAAAAACAAACAAAAATCAAGAATAAACAATAATCATATTTTTGTATTAGTTTTTCTACTCAAAAGCAGATCTACTAAAGGAAATATTATTTACTTGATTAAATGAAATAAAACATTGCCAAACTCGATCTGAGTTAGGTAACTGACATGTACATCATTAAAAGGAGTGGGTTTTTTGCAAATGAAAAGCCAGACAAAACCTATCTTAGACACAATTAATGAGATGTTAAAGCTTGATCCTCTAGCAAATGTTTTCTTTTATGTCTTTGCAGTGTTCTCTGATACATGAACAATTCATTGCACTCATCACATCGATATGGCTTTTCTCCTGTATGAATTCGTTTGTGTGCCTTCAGGCTTGAAGACTGCGTGAAGGCCATCTGACAGTCATCACATTTGTAAGGTTTTTCACCTGTGTGCACTCGCTTGTGTCTTTTGAGCTGCGTGTAGCTATTAAAAATTTTGCCACAGTCAGCACACTGCAGGACTCGCACTGTTTTGGGCTCTCCAGTGTGTTTCTTACGGTGCTCAGCCAACGAGCCTGACTGGGTGTAGCGGGCACCGCAGATGTCACAAATGTATGGCTGCTCTCCTGTGTGCCTGCGGCGATGACGAGTCAGATGTGTAGACTCCACAAAAGCTGCGCCACAGTCTTGGCACTTGTAAGGTTTTATACCAAAGTGCCTGCGCCGATGTGCGTATAGATTACTCTCGCCACGAAATGTCTTGTCACACTGGTCACATTTGAATGGTTTCTCGCCAGTATGCAGGCGCTTGTGGCGCTTGAGACTCTCATGGGTCGAGAAGCTCTCTCCACAATCCTGACAGGTATAAGGGACGTGCCCAAGGTGTCGCAGCATGTGTCTTTTTAATGAAAACTCACGAATGAAGCCCCTTCCACACTGCACGCACTTGAATGGCCTCTCACCGGTGTGCTGCTTTGTGTGCAGTTTTAGGTTGTACTTACAGGTGAACCCTCTACCACATTCCTCACAAAGAAAAGGCTTGGACCCCACATGTGCCTCTATATGGGTTCTGCAGGTCTCTTCTGTAGGAAAAGCCTTCAAGCATTTGCCACAGCCATAACGATTCTCCGTAGCTGAGGCATTGACAATGATAACTGCCTGTTGGACCTGGACATATTTTAAACAAAATATGTGAGATCATGAAAAAAATCTTTACACAAGACTTTTCATTAATCGTTTAAACATATTAGTAGTGGAATTTTGCTTTTGTATTGCTTAGAGACTGCAACATGCTATGTACAGATAATTATCCTATTTATTTTGTGTTTAACTCCCTTTTCACTCTTTACATTTCAGTGAAATAGGTATAGACTAAAAAAGAATGCTTCTTCAATGGCTAAGCAAGAAACTCTGAACACTAAATGGTTCATCTGCCATGTTGTGTGGTTCACATGACCTCTACAACCTCAACTCCACTGTCTTTACAAACATACTGACTTTACAATCAGCTGAAGCAGCTCATCCCCCACAAGATATACAGATCAAGAAGTAAATAGCTGAGTGGTTAGAGCACCAGCAATCAAATGCCAGAGGTCAGTCTACTTCTTTCTTCCATAGCATACTATGAAAAAGCTGGCTGTAATAAATGTGGTCTTTCACACATTGAGACCAAACCTTGACCTTTGATTTTGATACTCAGGTACACAGGAATCTGATTGAATCAACTGCAGTTAAAAAAAAGAAAATTTCACTTTCTTGTAAATCCAAAGAAAATTAAGCATGTCAAATCTCCAAAAAGAAAATTTCAAGACAGGCACAACAATCATCTCAATCATCACTGGAATCTTATTCTGATACTCAGTGGATTTCTACACACCATGTAGAAATGAATAAACATAACTTACGATGATAAAGAACAAGTTTTGTGTCAGAAATAGGCTAAAAAAATTATAAGATAACTTCGTGTGTGCACTCACGTTGCCATCCAGAAAATTCAAATCTTTGAACTTACATCTTCCTGATCATATATTAGGGGATGTAACTCCTTTTGAATGTTATTTACCTGGATTTTGCTACTTTTTTTTGTTTAAAAGTTGATTTTAAAGGAAATCAAATCTCACCTGGATTCCTGATAATCTATTGTTACGGAGAACAGGGACAGGTAGTGAAATAGCTGGCTCATCATTTCCACTGACACAGACTTTATTGTGACCATTTTTGTCCTGTTCTTTGGGGTCCACTGCAGATGAATCCTCCTCTTCATCCTCCTCCTCCTCCTCCTCATCATCATCATCTGCATCTTCTGTCTCAGCTTTCCAAAGAGAGAAAAAAAAACTATCAGTTAACTCAAATGTATGCTAAACTATATTTTTTAATAATCTTTACTGAACTACTAAAAGTCAACTTCTAGAAAAGAAAAAATCTTTCTTAACTCAAGAGACAACATTACATCTACTATAAATGATAGCATAAGCTGGTTACTGGATTCCATGCTACGTACAAATATTATCCTTGTGTCTAGCAAATATTCTTTGAAATCCTTCTGAATGTTATTAAATCTACTGACAATGATGTACTTTTTCTAGTATTTCTCTCAGGCCACGGCCAGTTAATGTCTCGGAATCCTCACATCTAAGTAAGCATTTTCATGTCAAACAACTACTTGTACTAAAGAAGAAACCATCATCATTATTATCAAAAAATTTGTTTGTGTCCTTCTTTTATTTTTTACTGTCATACCTAAATTATCTGAAGACTTGCTGCTGATATAGGAATTGTCGCCAGTGTCTGTCACCTGTGACATAGAATAAATTCTTTTGTATACCAGCCTAAAAAGCTTTATCTAACAACTAATAGCCAATAGTCTGCCAGTATATTTTAAAAAGTGCTCGGTTATGAACTAATCTGATTACTAAACACTGAGCTAAATACACTCTATACTTTAGCTTACTATTTAGACAAAATAAATAATTAAATAAGCACATGAATTAGCATTTACGTGAAAAGTGGGACTTTCAATCAAGTACTGTTTGTAGTTAATGGGTAACTCCCCGTTTTTATTTTGTACCAGCCCTTAGCATGTAACCCACTAATAGTTTATTTTTAGCATAATAACAATATGCATGCTGTTAACCTTCTTTAACTAACACTTTTTTTGGTTTGTTTTTGTAAATAAATTTCTTTGATTTCTGTCAGAGATTGCAAGAAATCTCTTCCTAAATTATCCAAATCTCTCCACATGTACTCTTGCACCTATAATAAAGCATGATAATCCATCTTTGTTTCTTAGGATAGATTGGATATTCTCAGTTGAGCTAGTAATTCATCAGAACGACCGTGAAAGATGCATTAATAACAACAATACCAAAAAATGATTTGATGGGAACAAAAATAAACACAACACATCCATTTTCTTTGCTTAAAGTGCATTTATAATGTTTTGTTATGAATACAACTTACAGTAGTATTCATGGCTGCTTGAAAGTTGATGTCACCCAGAGGATCAATGAACCCTGAAGATGTGTCATATGACCCATCCTCAAAAGGTGGGACTGGCATAGGAATATTCAGAGCTGAGAAAAAGTTCTGTACAATGTAGGCCATCATACCGATCTGTAATAAGCCTGCAAATGACAAACAGTCTTAAATGATTTGTTAAATTATTAACAGGTCATACCTTAGAGCATGGAATTGTGTCATAAAAGTCATCGAGAAATACTTTTTACAACAAACGTTAAATGTGTGATTGCAAGATATGTGCATTTTTACCATAGCAACTGAATATTTTCTTCAACAAAATGTTTAAACATATGATTTTAAGGCATGTGCATTTATAGTATAAATGCTGGAAATGAAACCGGGAGATGCGTTAGTTCTATTATTTAACAGAAACCAAAACTAAGCCAATATATCATTATCCCACCTGCTGAGGCCATGATATTGACACCAAATGCAAGCTTGCCATTTGCGGCTCGCTGCTTCGAGCTCGTGTGCACGTCGTTGGCGACGCCGCAGGAACAAACGATGTACAGCACACTGGCAAGACCTTGTCGCGTCTCTCTGACAGTCTTACTTAAATCAAGCAAAGAACTGCACTGCTTGCAATGCAAATTTTCTGCTAGAACTGCTAATTCAACTATCCGTCTTCCTTCATTCCAAGACAGCATTTTAAATAACTAAATGAGATAATAGTAAAGATCGCTAATGAATTTCACTTTCTTCAGGTTGATCCCACAAAATTTTAAAAAAGTTTACTTTCACTTTCTTTCAAACGGTGAAGATTTAAGCTGCCACGATCACTGAAGTTCTTCTGTACTCAATTAAAGTAACAATATAGCTTACTATTTAAAAAAAAGTAAAAACAGACGATGACGATGACACGGATGAGTATTCTTTCCTATGTTTCTACTAGAATAACAATGTTGTCAGCCATATTGGATTGATTACCATGCATCCGCAAATAGTTTGTTACCAGTAAAATAATTTTCTCTCGCCGTTTAACTCAAATGGGAGTTACTGCAGCACAGTGGTTTGCTCTAAAATTATGCGTATATTTATTTAGAGAATTTTGTAAGCTAAGATACTTATCTACGAAAGTATTCTCAAATGTTTCGTGAGATATTCCTACTTAGACCTATATTCTGAAGGGTTTGTGTCTCAAGTCGCTAACTTTTATAAACTCGAAGTCGGCGGTATCTGTGCAGTTGAGGTCAATTTTTATAAAGAAATCTGTCGAAAACAGAGTCTTTTCTTACGTGGCAACAATTATTTTGGTCGGGGAATGTGCCACAGAGAATATAAAGCAGTTTCGCGCATGCACAGACTATTTTACACGTATTGAAAGACATTAAATAACATTTTGTGTCAAGCATTTGGATTACTGCAGTTCTTTGTGCTGCATCTTATTGAATCAAGTAATCAACTATGTTTACAAGCAGAGATTCCAGACATTGAAATAATGCTACTTTTAATAATAGCACATGCACATTTGTACAACGCTCTCTACGACAACGTGAAGTGATTACATAACAACATGAACAGTACAGGAAACGTGATTGGAACAATAGCCAGACTGAAACGACCATTGCGACATATATATCATGGATGTGCCCGAATAGTGTCAAATGGCTCGAATGTCTGCTGGTGACAGATCACACGAGTATGGAGAGTTCCAACAAACAGATTTTGAGATCAGTGTCACCACTAGCTGAGGCTTCTAGGCTATAGTATTTTGTAAAGCCACAGGCCTTAATGTAACAATTGTTGTAGTAAAATAGTCTCATAACAAAGGTGGGTATTTTCAACAAAGTTCAAGTAGACAAATGTGCGAGTCACATAAACTCTGCTTCTGATTGGTTTTAAACATCGATTTATTCAGCCATAGCGCTAGTTGAATTAAGAACCCACCAACTCTTCAATAGGTCAGTAGTGACAACTTGCACTCAGTGCACACGATGAGCCCAGCAATAACTACACAATCAGCAGTTTTAAAGAGACGCTCTGACTCTAAATACCTCTGTTTGCATGTTTACTGTGTCATTCTTTACCAGATAGAATATGGTCAACCCTGCATTATTTTTTCTCATGAAGACATGACAGAAAATCACAGCTAACTTCTTAATGATAAATTCAAATTTCTTTCAAAGAACATGGGATCTTACAGATAGCCCCTTTCCAAAAAAAAAAAAAACAGAACCACAACAAGATTTTCTTGCCTTGGACAATGACAGATTCATTATTTTGGGGAGTTTTTTTTTAATAATAGCATACTTTCATATAGACAAACACATGATTTTAAACAAATATTCAGCAGACAGGATGAAGTTTATTTCGCTAATTGTGAAGGGGTTCACTAATCCTCTGTTTAAAAATAGTAACTTTTTATGAGCAGACATCTTATTCTTTCTTTTTCACCACTCCTTTTTTATTCCCACTTTTAGAGAAAAGAAAGGAGAGAAAGAACACTTGAGTGAGCTACAAAGAAGTGATGATGCCTCAGCAGCATTCCACTGCTCTGCTGCAAAAGACATTTCAAATTTTAAACTCATAGAGGTCTTTAGTTAACAATTTTTATATAGCACTTGAAAACGGATCAAAAGCAATTTCACCAAATCTAAATTTGTCTCTACAAAACAGTTTTACGATTTAGACTGCGCAAGCAGATTAATGAGTATAAGCAGATACACTATAGCTATGATCGACTGATTGCAAGAAATCTTATTTCCTGGAACTAGGTAATGAAGGTGCTTAGCACCATGTGTTGATCACTTTTGTTGTTCCTTACTGTTTTCTATAAAAATTTGAATCTCATTCTTTGTCTAATATCAAACTATAATAATAGATAGTTACAATCTCCAGTTTTAATTCTTTAAGTACTCTCATTATTTAAATATCACTTTTCTATAATTGACCGTGTAGTTTCCATATATTGTTAAGCTTAAGTTTAAATGAGTGACAAAAGGAAGAGGATAAAAGAATGTAGATACATCAGTGGTTTTAGGTCATTGTATCTCACATGTCGTGGCTGTTCTGTGAACTGTGCATGTCCAGTCAACCACATTACAAACAAAATGGGATCCTTGGCTTTATTCTCTTTGATCTCTGGCTGCTTCCTTTTCAGGGGTTCGGCTACGAGTGTGTATAAGGACGATGGTTTGTGAAATATGTGTGCCTGGTGCAGGCAAAGCCACTGCAGTCAGATTCTCTGGGTTCATAACTCATCTCCGTAAACTATCTGTATTTGCAGGTCCATCATCGGAATATTTTTTTCTGGTTTCCTTCCTTTATAGTACAAAATCACCTCAAGGTAGAAACACTTTCCTGCCAAAGCTAGTAAGCAAGTAAGCAAGCAGCCAACCAGGCCGTGAGGGTGCCCAGTAGTGCAGTGGTTAAAATCCTCGCTTATCATGACTGCTGAGACCTGTGTTTATATTTCATCTTGGAACACTGTATTTGACACATTTACATGGACGACCTTTGGGAGTTTTCTCGCGGTTTTCTGGTTTCATTCCCCTCCTTCTTCCCTTATAGTGTGAGCTCACCGTTAGCGAGCCAGGTGTACCTGTGAACATGCTTGTCCATGTTGGTGCTTTAGCTTTCACTCATGGTATCAAACAAAATACAAGAATTAATTTTTTTCCTGGATAAACCATGCCCTACTCTTCGAAAATCTTAGCCACCATCAATCACATTCTTAACAATGGTTTAACATTAGTGTTTTTAGCAATATTTCTTTCAAGCGCAATAAGCTCACCTTAAAGTGCACTTAATTGTTGTCATTATTATTAATTAAGAAACACAGCCCAAACCTTCAAACTTCCGAATAGGACACAGAAAAAGAGGCAAACAAAATTGAAAAAAATGCAGTCATAAACATACATAAAATCATAAACATCAAATTTAATGAAGCGTTTTATTCAAGTGTGCCAACATGCCAGTGGCATAGAATGAAAAGGGGAATAGGGGGCAGCTGCCCGCTCAAAGAAAGATACCGCGGAAGCAAGAATGTGAACGTCACTTGCTGTCAGTATGGGTTTATTTAGAGATTAATAGAAATTTTTTGTTTATTTTTTTTTTGTTTTTTTTTTAAGTTTTTATTTTCGCCACCAATAATGTATCTTATAATATGAAACACTGAATATTACACAAAAGTTGCTTTGTAGCAGAAATTCACAGGCAAAAATTGACCTATAAATGTGTAATTTAAAAAAAAAGGCTTAATGCAAAAATTTGTTTAGGTCTGAACAATGTGCATCTATACAGCATTCAAAAAGAAAGGTGTGCAGGCACACACAAAAGAGCATAGACAGACACTGAGAAACATGCAAAAGGAGTAAACTGTACTAAACTTTTCAGCAGCCCACAGACATAAGCACTCCTGTTTGAAGTATCAACTGACCAGTAGGAGAGATTAAATGTTTCACCAAGAAAGCAAAACACCAATACTGTCCAATAACATGTGGCAACCAATGATTACAAGTGACAAAATTTGGGCAGTACTCATAGGTTTCATTCACAATTTGACCATTTCCCAAACTCAGAAAATATCCACATAAAAAATATTCACACAAGAAAAACTCTGGAAATGACATATTAAATGACCCATCTTAGTTAACACCAAAAATAACTTAAACAAAATGTTAGTCTTTGAAACTTTGACATGAAATCATTATTTTCATTCCAAAAGTTTACATATGTAGCATCACTACTAAACAGACTTAGTCCTGTTTACCCCCACTGGAGCATAGGACTGCAAACAAATCAATAAACAATACCCACATAAATAACAGATCAATAAAAGCAATTAGAAGTTGCACAGTAGTTGACGTGATCATTGGTAGAATATGGAGGAAATAATGTCCGTTTAACATTTAATTATTTTTCTCTGAACCTCCCAGATGTTTGTTTGTTGAAAGAAAATAGGACTTTTAAAACTAAATGCAGAACAAATTAAATGTATTTTACTTTTCTTGTTTTACCTTTCCCCCCACCAGGCAGTCACATTGATTTTGTTTGTTTGTTTGTTTTTAATATAAAGTCGTGAAATTATATATTTTCAGATAAACTCATAAAATTCATATAATCAGCCCAGCTTATTATAAATTCCTGCAATTTCATATTAACAAGTGCGCAAAATTCCTCAATCTTGTATTTTCTATTTAACTGGACAATAAAAACTCTTAAGTCTGGCTGTTTCTTCTCTATTTTACATTTATATATAAAAAACTTTGCTTCTAGTAGTATATTCTCTAACTTCTTATCTATTGGACAGTTTGCTTCATATCCAAATAGTATTACAGATTCGTTAAGTGCTAATTTATTATTTTTAGAGCATTTTTCCCTTATTGCCTTTTCTAGGCTTGTCCAAAATAGTTTGGTTGCCTGACAGCGCCAAAATAGATTTTCAATTGTCTCCCTTTCGTTGCCACAGAAAGATTAATAGAAAATTATCTAAGTGAACGAGTGTTTGTATTTCATACCGCATGTGACAATATTTGTGCGTGTGTTTATGTTATATGTGTTTGCCCATGTGTGTGTGTGTTTTTGTATCCGTGGTTCTGAGAAGTGTCTGAGCGGGTATATATATATGTCAGTTCGTATTGGATTCACTTCAAGAAATGCAACCCATCAGCCTGCTCTGTACTCTGCATTTGCTGCATCTGCACTTTTCTTCCCCGCACTGCTCGCTACATATGCGCTATCAGGGATACAATAATGACCGCTCCCAGCAGCCCCAGCGAGATGCCAACACCACAATTAGCTTCATATCCTGCAACAGAACCACCAGTCTTTTTGGATGGGCCTAACTCAAGGACAAAAATTATTATGGTTATTCTCATAGTCTCCGGTCACATCATATATCATAGAACGGAAAGGAAATATAAACACATGTGACTTCAAAGCAGATTTTCTTTCCGGTCTATGATGATGCTTGGGGGCTAAATAAAAAGTAACTCAAAACAGGTGACCAGAGACTATGAAAGTAGGAATGAAGCAAACGTGAGATTATCCCAGGGTTATTTGAAGATCGAAAGTAATTTAGTGTCCTGTACTTGGAAACAGGCAACATGAGGTTCGAATGGGAGAATAGGTCGGTAATTCACAGTCTAGAAGACTTCGTTTGGTCGAAGGTTAATTGCTAGAGTATTGAGTGGAGGTAAAGCAAAATCTTGAGATACGAATGAATCTCTGATTCAAAAATTACAACCCCGGAAGAGATGAGATGGGAGACAGTGATTCACAAGACTTAATTTTACCTTTGTCGATTGCGGTAGCATCCGTGCACACTTCTTCAAACTGATCGATTTTACAGGGAATTTCTGTAACAAGAAGAGGGCATTTCTTACCGACACATAGTGACAAAGAGCAGTACGTTAATTTTTGTAATTATCAGTATTCACAATATTCTTTTTTATTTGCTTTATCCGCAGGAAATATGTTCAAAATATTAGACAGTTATAATCTTTGCGATCTTTCTATCATTTGCTGGAGGTGTCAAGCTCATGGATATATTTACACATTTTTACACATACAGGTGCTATACTTTGTCTGTGGAGCATTTATATACACATATCTATGTGTGTTTATATACGACGATGACGACGACGACGAGGATGATGATTTATTTAATAGATGTGTGTTTAAACGAGATGATGATGATGTGTAAACACACATCTATTAAATAAATCATCATCATCATCATCATCATCATCATCATCATCATCATCATCATCATCATTATCATCTAGTTTTCTAGCACAGTTGTGAGCATGAGAGCCATACCCATGTTTTTACTGATCTGGCAAGCAGCGTGTGGCCGACATGCTGATCTGGAAACGTTTTTCTTGTTGGCACAGACCACAATGGCGTCGAAGTCACTGGAGTACATGTGAAAAATAAATTATTGCAAAAGCTTAAGCTTTTTTGTTGTTGTTGTTGTTGTTGGACCTCTTTAAGTACTGTTAGTAGACATTGTGCGTAGAACAACACGGAGAGAGCGCCGAAGAACAGAGAAGAAAGAGCAGGAAAGTGTGTGACCTTTGACATTTTAAAACATTTTATTTCCTCTGTTACCGGAGCATATGCAATTCATCAATAAGTGGGTAATTGTAGCAAAAATTGTGTTGTGTTCCCTACTTTGAGAATGTCTATTTGTGTGGTGGTGGTGGTGGTTGGGGTGTGTGTTGAGAGATTGAAAGAGCGAGAAAAATGTTTTCATATATATTTTGAAGAGGTAGAGTAGGTTTAACTCACTCGCACACGTCGCCAGAGATAAGAGTTCGGTTGCATGAACCTCCTGTTCCAAACTTCTTCAAGAATTTGTTATCGTAAGGCAATACATTCGATCAATGCCTTGAGTTCTTCAGCAGTGCATTGCGCCTGTGTCCCAGTCACTGAAAGCAGAAAAAAATCTGGCAAGCTGAACTATTATACGCATAAAGATCAGAAGCACATTACTTTCACATCTAGGCAAGAATGTACAGCGTCACTCACTGTCAGCATGGGTTTATCTATAGAGATTAATACACAATTATCTAAATGAACGTGTTTTTATGTGTGATATTGTGTAACAATAACATTATCATTATTATTTATTAAGTTTTTTGGGAGGCCATCTGGCCTATATCAACATCACATACTGTTGGTTACATGCATGTCAACAGTGGGTGGCTGCACAAGATCAACATTTTAGCTATGTTTGAGGTTTCAAATTAATAGTAAACAATATAATGGCATTCAATACTGAGCTTTATATATATACCGTCATGGTGTCATTTTCAGGCATTCTGTTATGGAGAGGGCAACATTAGTAGCTATTTTCCCCTTGGGTTCTTACACAAAAATGAACCTATTTTGAGGGTAAGGAAAATTTATGATAAAAGAGGGGGATATATCTATTACGTAGGGTTGTATATTTAGGGCATATTAGCAAACAATGGCCGTACAGGTCTTCTACGCTTTGTTCACACTCAGGTTTGTTGCTGATTTGGTGACAATGAGTGATGCCATTAAGCGGTAAACAGTTGCTTCTTATCAAACACAGGACACGTACTTGTTCGTGTCGTTATACCTGGTATATGTATGGGGCTTTAATGAGGTCGGGATGGTAGCAACAATAATGAGAAGTAGACACTGAATCGTGCCATTTTTGGCGAAAATAGTCATCGAATCTTTCTTTTACTGTGCTGATGAATAAGTGAAAATTATAAACTTTCTGCCATTCCCATTAATACCCAAAGCCATGGCTACATAGTAAAATTCTAACTTGAGAGGCCAAGTTACATTTGCCTGCCTTATCTTGTAGACATAACATATTGCAACATTGTTTAGTTCCTGCGTTCAGGTAACGTTAGTATATAATCTGCACCAGTATTGGATAATTCTTATAAACGAGTCAGATACAAGAGGAAACCTTCCACATTCGCCTAGGACTATATCATTTTTAACATCCATGCCAACACTTAAAATTATTTTACTGAGTTTTATTTGAGCTATATTATTTATATATATACACACGCCACACTAATCTCAGATCCATAAAGAAAAAAACAGGTTTTCTTTTTGTATCAGATATTTTAAAGATTATGTCTGTTGGGGGTTCTTAAATCTAAAATACATTTTCTTGACTCCTGTAAAGGCTTCTGATGCCTTTCCAGATAAAGTATCAGTACATTTTGCCACTTTAGTGTAGATGTGAATATAACGCCTGAATAATTATAGCTAGGCTCCAAAGTAATCTTCTTCCCAAAATGATACCATTTTTCACAATCCATAATAAAGCCACCACTTAAAAAAACTATTATTTTTATTCTATCCATATTAGCTGTAAGTCCCCATTTGTTACACAATGTTTCTAGATAGTAGATTTTACGTTGAAGGTCAACAAGCGAATTAGCAACAATGGCAATGTCATGTGCATACATCAAAATTAAGATCCCAAGTGGATCTGCCAGGACGTCAATACCACGTGCACCACGTAATGTTAAGTCTGACCAAAGCTTAGATAGAATGATAGAAAACAACAAAGGGCTTAACACGCAACCTTGTTTGACACCGGATATACAATAAAAGTAGTCAGTTATTTGAAATCCAATCTTAACAGAAGCTTTCACACTTTTATAATACTATATAGTGTTTGAAACATTCTTCCATGGACACCCCTTTTTTAACACGATATATAAGTATTTGGATCTATGAATAATGTCAAATGCTTTCGAAAAATCTGTGAAGAGAGGGCAAAAGATTCTGACGTTTCAATAGTTAGCACAGGGCATCATGTAGCAGGCAACTTAGTTTCACATTATCTACTGATTGAAATTTGTACAGTTCTCCATAAAAATGTTCGACTTACTTTAAAGTTTCATCTTGATCCATAATAAGGTTTCCATTTCCCTTATCCAAGTAACCTATGCATTTATTTACAAAATTTATATTCTCCAAATTGTAAAAGTATTTGGTAGTTTTTTCTCCTTTTATGACCAATGTTACTCTATATCTCACAGCCACACCTTCCATAGTTTTATTTCTTAATTCTTGCAACTCTTTTCTTAAACCTTCAATTTCAGTGAAGTTAGGTTCCAAAGTTTTGTTTTCCAATCTTGCTATATTATTTAACAGTTGATGTTCTACTCTCATTTCTTCTTTCTTTCTAAATGATGCATGGGAGATAGTTTTGCCCATAATCTCGATTAAAAGGATCGCAAAGAAAAGCTGGTCAGTAATGATAAACTCAATTTCTTCCATGGGTATTTCACCAATTTTCTTAAAGTTGTACATAGTGAGGGCATACTTTCTTTTTACATCGGAAATTACATTTTTAATTCACTCTGCAATCTTAGAAAGGTCAGAGGGCAATCCATCAGGTCCGGATGCTTTTGCTTTTTTTTAGAGAAAAAATAGCTCCAAGTATTTCCAAGAGGGAAAATTCCTCTTCTAAGTTTGAGTTTACAATAAAATGTAAACATTTCTCACAGTTCCCATAATTATGATCAAGGAAACAGCTTTCAACCTCTATGTCGAATTCAGTATCACATGATGTTTGTATTATATTTAGGAGGTCCCTAAAGTATACCATGTCTGGGGAGGAGGGGGAGGCTATTTTATTGTAATAATTATAAGCATTTGTTGTAAGAGCTTTCACTTTCTACCAGAAATTTCTAGAATTAGAATCATTACATGCGGTTTTCAGGTCACTAATTATACGCTTGTCAAATTTTGCCGTGCTGCTTTACACAGGCTTTTAAAGGTTTTCTTGGAAGTTTCGAGGAATTTTACGGTAGGCCACTTTCTGAAGAAAATTCACAAAACAGGAAGACCCATCTCCAACACTGTTATCAAGAGCGACTAAAAAGGTAGTTCTGTCTCTGCTTTCAAGTATTCAATCAGGGCTTCTGCTAAGGCTAAATTCTTTGGGGTCCCAGGGACCCCTTCTTCAGATTTTTAAGGGGTCCCTGTTCTTCGCCCAAATTTGAAGGGGACCCCATTGAAGAAAATTAAAGGGGTCCGCCAAACTTTTAATGCGTACTGTACGCAATTTTTTGCGTAAGCAGAAGCCCTGATTCCATAAATTCTGCTTCATACTGGTCTTGCCATATATACCTAACCTCAGCTTCTATGTCAATTGTGATATCCTTTGTATCACTACAGTGGGTACATGAATCTTTTAACAGTGTGATAACGATAAGAAAATGGTTTGATTCATCCTTATTATTCACATTCATTTCTGAAATGAGGTCCAATATTGAACCTCAGCTGAGGAAATAATCCACAACACTTTTTTCCCCTGTTAGTTATGCATGCATTTGCTCCTTTTTCATCCCAGGTTGATCTATCGTTGACGATAAAAATATCAAATTCTTTCCAGAGCTTCATAAGTTTCTGGACGAATTTAATTACTTTAGTACCTTTGGAGGAGCGGGTAGGAGGTAGTACAAATGTTTCAAACACACCTTCAAGGTCTTTTAGAGAGTGTACATGTTTGTCGCTCTCTTCATTGTCAACATTGCTGAGCTCAGCTGTACGGGCGTTGAAATCCCCTCACAGTAGCCACGGTAAGTGAGGGGGGTTCACTAGCTAACATGTTCATATGGTGACCGATATTTTCTATCCCATCACTGTTGTCATCACCATAAATTACTGACTTTTCTGGTGCAGCGTACTCGCAGGCAACAATAATGTCATCTAAAAAGTTCAAAGCAGACTTACCTATTTTAAGAAAAATAAAATCCTTTGCTTGCTGAAGTAGAGTTATATCCGAAGACACAGTTTTATGAACACAAACAGCTACACCACCCTTGAGTCTCAGTTCACGTGAGGATAGGTACAAAACATAATCCCAAAAGGCATTTTCTACATCACTCAGCTGACATGACCAAGTATCCAATAAGGCAAAGATCTTGAACTCTCCACAAAACTTTCTTTCTTTTCATGCCGGCCTAGCAGTCAGTCATTGGTTAGTCTTTCCTTCCAGCCCTTTATAGAGGGGTCGAGCACATCTGTCCTATCGTCAATGGCGAGTGCGTCAAAGCGAAGAAAAGCTCCCTTGTTGTCATCGATGGCTTGTCTAAGAAACGGTCAAAGTTTGCAACGCATGTCTCTCACCCTGGGTGTAAAGTCTTCCAAGATGAAGATTTCAGGCGCACTTTTCTTCAGTTTTCGTCGTCGTGCTCGAACTTTTCCCTTGTCTTTGAACTTGGCAAAGTTGACAATGATAAGATGGGAAGCCCGATCACCTAACAGTTCAATGGTTTAGTGGGAGGGAAGGGCGATCTTTTCAGAAAAGGGTACAGTTTAGCACAAAAAAATATTCCCCAAATAATTGTTGAGTACGTCCTTCCATTGTCAACATCAACGAATACAAAGATCATGATTTTTAGAAGGAGGTCAACAACAGAGGTCAGTCATTATTCAAGGATCCGTTTTTGTCGTCAAGGCGACAGCTGGTGGAAATGTTCGGGTTCATAATAGATAAGGTAATTAGGCATGTCTATGGATACATGTGACCTCACATAATTAACCATTTTCTGGTCACAGCGTTTATCTCTAGGTTTATTCTGTTTCTTCCAAACTATCAGAGCTGTTGTGTTTGTGAATATGGAATATTGTGAATTATAGGTTCTGTGAATATTCCCTTTATTTCCAGAAACTATCATTTTTGTTATTGCATTATTAACATCATTATGTAAGCAAAATATTTTTTGTTCTTTTTCTGTCAAATGGTGTGGTTGCTTTACGAAGAGATTCAAAATAAATAGTAATAGCGGCTTGGAACGAAACCTGAGAATTTTGATTAGGAAAGTGTGATAAAATCGAGTGTGAAAAGCAATTTGTTATAGACACAAAACGCACTCTGGATTAATAATGATATCAATGGATATAGAATTTTTGTATCCACAAAAATATTAGGTTTGTTGCTCACAAATTAGCTCTGACATGTAAGAACCGGCCTCTAAAAAAGACCGGATTGTGCACACACACACACACACTGGTCGGTTTATAACAGCTAATATATTAAAACTTATTTTCTGTATCATTCACTCATTCTTTCCTTCTCTTAGACTTTTCACGTATGCCTGGATATTTAATCAACTAAATCAAAAGCACATAAATATATGCAAACAAAGGATACATTTTTACCATGGGATGTTTCTGCCCCCTCTCTTTCCTACCTATGTCACAGATGCATACACATAATTATTCATTCATATCCATGAGACACTGTGACTATTTGTATCGTGCCTATAAAAATGTCCTCACACCAGAACTGTACTTTGAACATGTAAATGTAAAATGTTTTAAGGATGCCTTGATTAGTTTTAGATTGGGAGTCAGTGACATCAATATTCACAAAAAACATTTATTTATAACCAGAAGGCTGATAATATACCTGACCGTCCATTTTGTGTAGGATCCACTGAGGATGAAACCCACCTTTTGTTTCACTGACCACAGTGCAATAATCCTCGCCCTAGCTTCATTAAAAATGTTCCACTATACAGCGAAAACAAACTGCTTATTGAAATTCTGACATGTAAAAATGTAAATAATGTAAATTTCTATTCACGTCTTTCAGTTTAACAAGGGTTAAAATAACTACAAAGATGTGAAACATATGTCACTTTGTAATGCGTTTAGAATCTCAATGTAACGCTGCCTCTTAAGTGTGTGTGTGTTAATGAATGATTAGGCACGCACATAAATTAGAGCATATGTATGTGTAAATATAGGGAAACGAGGCTCACCTTAAGATTTTGGTAGTGATGGCCAGATGTCAATATAGAATTCGAGTTTGAGTTCTCCCTTTCTAACTCACACACGTACTATTAACTCTTCTAGGTCACCATCCTAAGAACTAACACATACAAGACGCAGTACCCAAAATATTGATACTGAAGATGTGCGGCAAATAACAGGAACCCTTGAAGTGAATGAAAAATAAAAACAGCAAAAAAATAATAAAATGAAAAACAGCTGGATGGCGTAATTATGCTAAACAGATGCATGGTGTGATGTCAGGATGTCTCGGTATTTTTTATTATTCCTACACCCTCGAATGGAGACTGAGACATTAAATAATATAAAGATACATGTTGACATACATTCCTATCTATCTCTATATGCAATCTCTCTCTCGCACACTCACATACACACATTCTACTTCTCTCTCCTTCGCATACATTACTCGGACATTTCATATCGACTGTTGACTGCATGCGGGCACAAATATATGCATGCATAAAATGAGGGAAAATTTTTTTTTCAATACCGAGGAAAATTGACGAGAAGAAGAGAGGAAAACTGTAGAAAATAAGAACAGCCGAACAGAAGACAGACATGAAAACAAACTAGATGGAAAATGCAGTCACCCTAACACTGAAGTAAAACAATGGACACGTACCAGCGAGAATCAGGACCAAGATACCAAGCACCAGGCCGCACGACCCACCCATGACACGTTGATGGCAGGTTTGCTACAGACGAGCGAGACAAAGGAACATCAAATGCTTCTGTCCTGAAGTGTCTGTGGGGATGGACGATGATGAAGGTGTCTTGCTCACTGTGTGAAAGATGACTACGTCTTGCTTACTGTGTGAAAGATGACTACTTCTTGCTTACTGTGTGAAAGATGACTACTTCTTGCTTACTGTGAGAAAGATGACTACGTCTTTGCCTGGAGATATTCCTTCCTGATTATGACGATTGGTTCCGATCTGGCTAATGCCTTATAAGGCTACGGAATTTTTTTCTGTAAAGGAACAAACATCGGGCCCGTTCGGTACTGTTCGGCGGATTCCGAGCAAATTCATGTCGTCTGCCTCTCTCTCATTGTCCAGCTAAAACGGAGGGCGTTAAAAATAGCGATTAAACGATACTACATGAGAGAAATTTTTAAAAAAGGATATTTTTCCCGACAATGCAAGCGAATTCGTTGTAGCGCAGGGACAAAGCAAGTAGGGACACAGTCATTGACTCAAACACACGTCCACGCACTTTGTCGCAGTCAGTTGATATGAAGGTTTGTCCCATTAATGAGAAAGCTTAATAACGCTGACCTTTTGTGTTAATATATAAATAAATAGGTCTTCAGAATGTTTTACAGAATGACGAGTTCAAGGTAATATCATTTAGATAACTCACTACCCCAAATCTGCACAAAGGACAACATGTCATCGCTGATAAGGGCTGCCTGGAACAGATGTCGATGGAGCCAAAAAGGTAATTGAAGATTTTCACGAATATTATTGTTTTCAAAAGGCCACAGTCCACCTCAGCCGTTGATCTTCATAAGGAATATTGGGCAAAAAAGTATTTTTTGGTGTCAGCAGACAAATCAGAGTGCCCAGATTCACAGGTAACGCATGTTGTCAGTGAAAGTCTAATACTAGTCGTGTTGAATATGTAATCCGTTTGAATATCCAGGTCATATAATTACATATCAATAAAGGTTAATCAGCCATGCAGTAAGTCTATCTTTGGCTAAGGTATCAAATTAACTTATAAATTACAGACTTTTTAAAGGACATAGTTTCATGTACATACAGTACTGTAAAGAAGATATTTAAGTAGTTGTTGCTGTGCTGTAAGTAATGGTATGTTTGTAAATATCAGAAAAAAATCCTGTATAATCTATAAAGTTTCATCTAGAAGCCTTTAAATCCATTTAATAAAATATTTACTTTGCTAAATATTTCATTTCTTGCTTGCAAGCTGTACTACCAGGGTCTCGAAAAAAGCATCCCAGCCTACAAGAGATTCGGGATTTTGATTGGGAAGAGGAGTGAAAATACAGGCTACGGCTGGTGGCGTTCCAAAATGATCCAACGCCCAACGGTCCTAGCCGTTACGCTTACATTTCGCTCCGACCTGTGACCTCGCGCACGGATTCGCCGACCACCTGTGGGATTCCAGACTAACCTCGCGCTCAGCACCTGCCACCTGGAACAACTGCCTTGTCTATCTCACCGGCAGTGAGTTGATAAATTAAGTGAGAAGCGTGCCCTAAATTTCTGTCAAATATTATAGCATTAAATATTCATACAAATTGAAACTGCATGTACAATATTGTGCTTTCTCACATTCATTTAATTTGTGTAGCTAAGCTAAAGCAATTGTTTTATAACGTGGGACTTATTCGTGTAGTGTTGCTACCATTAGGAAGACGCTGGGTAACAAGGTTAATTTATAAATTCTGGACGCCCAATGTTATGTCTCAAATAATTCTTATTTCGTATAATCAATTTATCCTATGACAGTCCTTATAAGTATAGCACTACTACTACTAATAAAAATGATGCAAAATTTATAAAGCGCACACTCACACTCTTAGGAACATGTTCTTAGCATCAAGGGACAGTAAAATAAACAAATAATTAAATATACAAACTGCAAAAGAATAAACAAAAGCAATAATAAAGAATAAAATCATATACAGAAAACGCAAAGAGGAACCAAAGAACAAGAACAAGAGCTGAGAGTAACATGATATTGCAAAAGGAAGGGTGTGAACAAGGACTAGCATTATGGAAAAGGTTGTTAGGAGTAATGTTTACGGAAGAGGTGCGTTTTCAGTGCACGTTTAAAGGATTCAATAGTGGGTGGGTGGTGGATATGGAAAGGGAGAGAGTTCCATCTTTTCACTGTACAATATAACTCTTGTGGCCATGTGTTGTTGTTCTGGTGACAGGAAGAGTAAGGAGACGATCATCAGACGAGGAGCGGAGTTGTCTACATGAGATGTAAGGGAAGAGCAGTTCACAGAAATAATCAGGGTAGGTGCCAGCAAAGATATTAAAACACAACACGGACAGTTTGTACTGGATGTCAGAACGGATGAGAAGCCAGTGCAGATAACGAATGAGAGGGTGGTGTGGTCCCGTTTCCTAGCTCTAAGCACCAGACGTGCAGCGAAGTTTGTGGAGTTTGTGAAGAAGGTATTCAGGGCATCCAGCAAGCAAGGAGTTGTATAAGCCCTGATCTTATCTCGAGATTTTAACACTCGTATACTGTAAGATTTAGAACCGGTGGCGCAACGGTTAGCGCTGTTAGCGCCTGTCACCAATACAGTGAGGGTTGGCTGCCCTGAGTTCATTTCTCGTCTCGGGCATGCTGTTCTTTCTCTGCACGTGACACCTGTTTACAGAGCTGGCTGCTCTCCGCCAAGGACGGTCCCAAGCCCGGCTGAAAAAGGAGGAGGGTTGGGCGTGGGGCCAGCACCCCCACCCCGTAAAACAAATCCTCTCAACCAAAACATGGCCTATGCCCCAGGAGGGGCGAAGGGCCTAAAAAAAAATTAAAAAAAAATACTGTAAGATTATAGTAACCGTTTTTAAAAATAATCTTTTTGAATACAAACTTTGGTTAAAGTTAGTGTTTTAAGCATAGTTTTCTCATATGGTAACGTGCGACGACCACACGACCACAACAAAAATGGCTTAAGTGTAGGCGGAGCTATTAACCCACCTTCCCCCCGTAAAAAAAAGAAAAGGATAAAAAGAAAAAAGAAAGACGTTACTCGACCTCTGTCGTGTGCTCTACACTCGACAATAATATAAACCAATGGCTTAAAAAAAAAAAAAATAAAAAAAGATTTTCAGATCAACGAGTCTCTCATGTGAACATAAGGAGGAAATAGCTGTTAGAGCAGTATTCCCGGAGAGAATAGGTAAGGGTCTTTGGAACACCTGACGACCACAGACGTGAAAAGCAGAGGAATCAAGAAAAAAGTACTTCATGTTATCCAGTCGCAATTTGGTCTATCGGGCATTGACACACTTAAAATTCAGATTCGCACCGAGTTGGAAAGTTACTCAATGACCAAGACAAGACAGTGATACTGATCGAAGTTCATCTCTTGTAAAGACAGAGACAGAGTTCTTTAAAGCACGAAGTTGTCTCAAGAGGTTAGCCCCGGTTAGGTATGGTTACCACCGAGGATCTTACCAACTTAAATGTACAGAGACCATAAACAGCTTGAAATCGTCCTGGATGCATGGTCGGCGATTGGCGGCAAACTATTTGTAAATCTTTCTCTGCTGGAGGTCATGAGAGGTCACGTCTAGTACCACATCGAACAAAAGCTGATAGGAACTATAGCCATAAAGAACGGCAGCAACGGGAACGGATAACACCACATCAACAGCCACCACACGGAGGAAAAGTCACCATATGGGACTCTACCTCCATCATTGACTCATCCTACATCTCTAAGCAAACCCGTGCTCCCCTCTGAAAAATCGATCGTACACGTGCCAACCCTCGTCCCCTTTGTCCAAATAGTATCGCCCGAACTATGATGTAATCGTTGCTATGTAACGCGATCTGTGATGGAGGTGATAACACTCGCTTGTCACCACTGCAGATATTGGCTCTGTGTTCAGATCTCGTCTCGGGATACTCGATACACACAGGGCTGGGCTTCGGGGTTTTCCGAATTAAATCACCTCAAGGTGGAAGCACGTCCCTGCTAAATAAACCAAACAATAACAATATACATTATAATAACATAATAATAACATAGACTTTACTTTCTAGGAAAGGCTGAAGTTCGAGGAGTCAAAGCATTGCAATAATGAAGCAGACTATACAACCACAATCAATAGATGTCAAACAAGGCCACATCATTATGACAATAACAATTTTTTATTAGTAACTACAGGTTTTTCATGAAAATTTGTTATAATTTAGCATGTTCTTTAGGATCTGTAGAATGCCTTTCTTTGTTTAGGATATTCAAGATCCTCGAGGGGCTGTAAGAAAATCCACTGACATCGTATATGATAAGACTACTTACAATATGGATGGTAAGTGTGGAATTATAAGTTACATAATATAAAAAAATGTCATCGCTCTGCACATCAAACAGAGGATTATGGCTATACCAGTGTTTTGAAGTGGTTTCTGAAATTCTTAAACTTTCATGATTTTGTGAGCTTTAGGATTTTATTTTCTAGGGAGGGGGATTCTGACAGTGAGTCTGACATTCAATCCAACTGGGTTTGACTATACATCAACCTTACAAGAGAAATGATCTCCACCTTTATATAAATGTCATTGCACTTGATCGTTTGTCAAAATTCAACTTGCTTACAATGTTTTATATTCCTGCTCAAATAAATTGAATACTTTACATTCAGATTTGTGTGTATGTGTGAGAGAAAGATATCATATCTAACCATATGCTGAAAACTGCTGACATTTCATTAATACATGAGAGATTCAAGTTGCCACTCATAACAAGATAAGTGGTACTTATAAATGGTGAAGCAAGTGTTTAGGGCAAAGGGTGGGATAGTTTAGAGCACACTTCATTGACAAGGTTGTACTTTTAAGTTTTTGTAAGTCAATATCATGTTGGTAATTTTGGTTTGCTTATGACCCTGACATATACTGTGGCTTCACGTACAAATGTATTACATAGCAACATTTGTATTTGACTTCTAACAATCCTAATTTCCCTCTGTGCACAGCAGCAGTCTGAAAATTCTCTGGGGATGTATCTGAAGTGGAGACGCCAGTCTTCCAATTAAGGTTTCAACTAATGTTAGACAAAGAATAAATAAAAACCATAAGCAAGGAAACTATCTGGAAGCTGATGCAGCACTATGATTTCCTCTAAAGTTCATTGCCATCATCCAGCTACTGTGTGATGACATGACATGCCAGGAGATCTACAATGGGAAGCTGACTGACCCATTCGCAGTGAGGACTGGAGTGAGGCAAGGTTGTATCAACATGGGCACTCAGTGGACCTTCACCATGCAACTTGAGGATCTCGACTTTGTGGATGACATCAGCTTGTTGTCCCACAAGCAGCAACATGCACAAAGCTCACTTGACTCTCATAAGAAGCAGTGATGACTGGCTTGACTATCAAGAAGACGGAGGCATTGCGAATCAACACCAAACGAAAAGCCCAACTCCAACTACATGGGGAATGCATTACAGAGACTGACTGCTTCACCTACCTTGGCAGCATAGTCAGCAAAGATGAAGGTGAATATGTAAGAAGCCGAATAAATAAAGCCAGGCTTGCATTCCACACCCTGCAACCTATCTGCAACTCCAAGGCTTTATTTTATGTTTGACTGCTTTGAATTGTACAAAAATCTGCATTAAGGATAAAGTTTACAAACTGATTTTTGTAGTCACTCCTAGTATTACTCTCTCTACATTTACACATTACGACATAGATAACATTTATAGCATTAGAGTCCTACCATTATAATTTCTTTCTATGTGCAGCTGCAGTTAAAAAATATTCCAACTTTGAAAGCTGGCATACATGGCATAGCAAGCAAGTGGTTTGCAAATACAAGAGAAAGGAAGGGAGGGAGAGGCTAAAAGACAATGCCATCTGATGGCAAGTGCACTTAAACAATTTTTTAAAGAATACATTTTATCGATTTTTGTGGGGATGGTTTGTTGAGCTTTAATGTACGAAACAAGTTTACCTGTCTTGTTGCATTAAAGATAACTTGGCTATCTGCAGATAGCAATCATACCTTACTATTTAAGAAATTAGGGTAAGCCTACTCAAATCAGTTTCAAAAGATTGAAGTTGTCAGATTTCCTTTTTAACATCGCTAAAGCCTTCCATTCAACATTTTGAATAGTGAAGAGGGAAGTGATGTTTAAGTTGCAAATTGTAATTTTTGTTTTCTTCCTCAGATGGTGACAGATAATTTAACTACAAACCTGGGGCCTGTTGTTTTATGTATGAATATGAGAATGTGCATATATGATGTCAATAAATTGTTGAACCATGTATATCTTTTGCTTCCTGGTATTCACCAGGAGTAAATCTGCAATGAAAGGTGTGGAAGATGTAAGATTGTTTTCTGGTGTGTCAAGTGATGGTAAGAGTGAAAACGTGGGACAAAGTAATGGTTGATTAGGGTTTTTAGCAGGGTTTTCAAGGGCCGTGAAGTGCTTTGAAGATTTATGTTAGGGCTGAAGGCATAGAAAGCCAGGTAGATGAGGTGGGTGGGAAAATTACTGGCAGCCCTCTGAAAACCTGCAAGGGCCCATGTACATCCCCCTTTAATCACCACTGGGCTGGGGATATAGCAGCCCTTTAGGGGACATTTCACACTCTGTACGTAGCCCATGTAGAACTCTTGCAACTCTCGGTAACCATGAAAACGTCTGTACTAACACAAAACGCTGCATTAGAAAATCTGAGCACTGGCGAAATTGCAATTGCCATTTGCAATTAGCTCATGAGGCGTGTTCCTAGCCAGCATAGAACCAAAGAAATGATCTTTGTGGACTCTTTAAATATTTCACTCAGTTTTACTAAACTGTTGACAAATAATGGCTTTCATAAAATTTATCACAGGGAAGACACAAGCGACAAGTCGCATCTTTGAATCCCAGCTATTGCGACTTGTTTCTAATAAAGTAGCTATACGTTGTCAGCCATATTGGATTGACTGCCATACATTCCTATACAGCTTGCTAGCAATAAAATAAGTCTTAATAGCCATTTGATTAAAATGATAGTTTCGACAATACAGTTGGTTTTTTTTGTAAGATGTCATATATTTATTTAGATTTTGGAACTAACATACTTATCTACGAAGCATATTCTCATATATTCGAGAGATGTTCCTACTTGGACCTGTATTCTGAAACGCTTGTGTCTCAAATAGTTGGTTTCTATGATTTCTGTGGCATTGAGTTCTTTTTGAATTCGATCTTGCCCTTGTGGACCATGCATGCAAACACAGATTCAAGACAATGAAATTATACTATCTCTAGTAATAGTACACTATATTACCTTGGCTTTCTTTGGGAAATAAGAAGCCAGCATCCCATGATCGTGAAAAGCTAAGAGTGTAGTATTTGCCTCCCTTTTGTTGCTGTAAGAGCACGAGGATATACTCTTTTCTGGTTTTATGAATGGTCCCCGGCAAGATAAGCTTCTTAGTAAGAAGTTTCTCTCCCATCCACAAGCTGTTGAGGAAGTTGTCACTCGTTGCACTCCTTTCACTATTTTCCAGCTCAGAGATCCTGTCCAACACAACTGATCTTTCACCCTGGCTCGATCTGTTCTCTGGGTTGATCAGCTCTTCCCATGTATACTTCAAAACATATATATTAGTTCGTGATATGACGTTGTGCTGATTTTTATACTATATTTCCCTGGCTTGCTGGGAATATATTGTTTTAAAGGACACCTGCTCCTGGAGACAACTATATTTGTTCCTCAACAGTCACATTTTCTGCGGAATCGTATTCGTAACTTTCTTTTAAGTTATCTACCCAAACATAATATTTTAGAAATTAATCCAGTTGGTGATAGCTCTTCTTCAAGTAGCCTTTGACGTCGTTCAGCAACATTATCAAATCGAAAGCCCTCTCCTCAATTACACAAATCTAGCTATGAGCACGGCGTCTGGGAAAAAGAAATAGCTTTCCCGTGCTTCTTGCTCCACAACCGTTCTATCGCTTCATCCTGAGGTTTAAAGATACCAGCCAAAATAAGTACACCATAAAACACTCAAATTCATCGTCCACTATGAGTCCACCACTAAAGTGTAAAGGTCAAGAAATTTAAAAATGTTGAGATAAACGGTTCACGTTTTATAAATAGCGATCGAAGCTTCGGTTTGGGTCTGTTAGAGGGTTAAATACATGTTTATACCTACTTTTAACAAACTGCGAGTAGAAAAAATGCTGAGTGAGTCGATGATAGGTACATCTGAGATTTGAACTTGAACGGCTCATTCAGGTCACAAAACTTTTTGTTACTAGCTAGAGTTAAGTAGTGGCAGCTTGCACTCAGCGCACACTGTAAACCAAGTAATAACTGAACAATCAGCAGTTTGAAAGAAACAATTGAGTGAAAGCCTTAAATACCTCTTTTCTCTTTACTTCATGTGTCATGTCCCAGATGAAATATGGTCGTCCCTGCGATATCATTTCTCATAAAGACGAGACAAAACCACAGTTGACTTCCAAATGATAAATTCCGTTTTCTCTCAAAGAACACGGTGTCTTACCGATAACCCCTTTCCAAAACAAAACAAAAAGGAAAAAAAACAACAACATGATTTTCTTCCTCAATCCATGCAGGTTTATTATGTGTTTTGGCTCATAGCAACATATATTTATATAGACATAAATTAACGTACTTCATTTTATGCATTTATAGAAATTCAGCAAATGGGAGATCACAAGCTGTGTTAATGATGGGTTTCACTTTTCTAATTATGCATGGATTTATAAATCTTATCATTAATAAAGATACATTTTTTAATGCGAAAACATCAAATTTTTTCTTTTATTATCCATCATTCACAGCTTGAAAAATCGAGAGATAAAACACACGCTACTGGTCGCATTCCAGAACTCAGCTGCACACACACACAAAATTCGAATTTTACACAAGTACTGGTCTCAAAAGTGTTTACTACAATACTTGGGGACATGTAGTCTCCTTTAGTCACTAATTCTAAAGTTTAAACGAGAGACAAAAGGAAGAGAATGAAAGAATGTTGAAGCTCATTAATACGTCGGTGGTTTTCAACTCTGAATCTCGCATGTCACGATTGTTCTGTGAACAAGATGAATCATTGTCTCTATTGTCTCTGATCTGTGGCTGCTTCCTTTTTAGGGGTGCGGTTACGAGTGGGTATAAAAGAGGGTCCGTGAAATAGGGGTGGCTGTGGCAGGGGAAATCATTGCAGTGAGATTCCCTGAGTTCTTCCCCGCACTGACCGCTACATATGTGCTATCAGGGATACAATAATGACCACTCCCAGATGCCCCCGCAAGATGCCAACACCTGAAGCTCCTCCTCCGGTATTACCTCCTGCAACAGAACCAACAGTCTTTTCAGTCTTTTTGGAGGAGCCTAACTGAAGGACAAAATTTAATACTCTCATAGTCTGTGGTCATCAGTTTTGAGTTTTTACTTTTTATTTAGCAAAAGTGAGATTATCTCAGGTTTATAGAAAGATTGAAAGTTATTTAGGGTCCTGTATTTGGAAACAGCCTCAACAGCTCGAGGCTTGAATAGAAGGTCGCTTTACTATCTAGAGGACTTCGTTTTGTGTATGGTCAACGTACCTGTACAGAGGACTTGTTAGAACTTTGAGTTGGGGTAAATAAAATCCAGACACAGATGATCTCTGATTTAAAAATTACATCCCCAGAAGTGTTAAATGCTTTTCTCAACTTTCACATTTTACTGACCATATTATCGCCAATAGTTCGTAGTCGTATGTGGCAGAAAAATATGCATTTAGAGTTTCTTTAGATTAAAAAGAAACATATTAGAAATCTTCGAATGTTTTACCTAAGAAGAGTCACGTATAATGGCTTGATTTTGTAAATACATTCAGAAAAAGATGAATTAATTAGCAAAGATTTAGCAAAAATGTTAAGGATATCTTGAAATCATATAAACCATTTTTTGAAATAGTTCACGTTTTATTGTACATTATTTGTAAGACTTACCTTTGTCGATTGCTGGTGCTTTCTTGCACACATTTTCAAAGTCAGGGATTTTACAAGGAATTTCTGTAATAAAAAGAGGCCTAAGTGCAGCCCATTAATTTTTGTGACTATTAGTATTCACAGTAATCTTTTTATAATGTGCTTGATCTGCAGGTAAAGTGTTTGAAATATTAGTACTACTACTACTACTAATATGTTGATTTTGCTTAGCGATATTCCCCACCGTTAAAGACGGGCGCAAAGCACTTTACTAAAAAAGACCACCACCACCACAACAACAACAACAACAACAGATGCTAGTCTAAAAAAAGTTTTTATCTATCATTTGCTGGATGTGTTGAGCTTGTATATATGTTTACACCTATTTACACATACATGTACTATACTTTTTCTGTGGATTATTTATATACATATATCTATGCGTGTTTACATATGATCATCATTATGTTTTTCAGACTGAGAGCCATACCCATATTTGGATTTATCTGTTCCACAGCGTGTGGCCGACATGTTGTTCTGGAAACGTCTTTCTGGTTGGTACAGTTCACAATGGCGGCAAAGTCACTGGAATATATATCAAGTATAAAATTTGATTATTGTAATAGCTTAATTTTTTTAGACATTTGTAGACATTGAGCGTAGACCAACACGTGCAGAGCGCCAAAAAAAAAAAAAAAAGAAGAAAAGTGCGTGAACTTTGACATTTTCAGAATTTTTATTTCTTCCATTAGCGGGTCACATGCACAGACAAATAAGTGGATAACTGTAAGAAAATTGTGCTGTTTTCCATTTATCAAGAGAATGTATGTGTGTGTGTGTGTTTTATGCTGTTAGAGAGAGGGAGAGAGCAAGGAGAATGTTTTGATGTACAAAGTATTCAATGAAGAAGCAGAGTCGGTATAACTCACTTGCACAGGTCCTCAGAGATAAGAGTTCGGTTGCATGAATCTCCAGTTCCAATCGTCTGCAAGAACTTATCATTGTAAGGTACAATACATAGGAACAATGTATTGAGTTCTCGCTCAGTGCATTGCGCCTGTGTCCCCGTCACTGGAAGCAGAAAAAGAAGATTTGGAAGCTTAGTTATTTTGTGTATAGAGATGAGAAGCACGTGACTTCCACAGCTAGTTTGTCTCTAACAAGTCAATTGTGTTTTACGCCGAGCCAGCAACTAAGGCTAAGTAAAAAGCAGTAAAAAGTAAAAAGTAAAAAGTATCCAGCCCTGTAAACAGATACCACATGCAAAGAAAGAACAGCGTGCCCGAGACGAGATCTGAACCCAGGACAGCCCTTCCTCACAGTATTGGTGACAGGCGGTAACCATTGAGCCTTCGGGCCACCCCAAAATAACAAGAAGAGAGGAAAACTTCAGAGTATAGTACGAACAACCGAGCAGGAGACAGGAACAATAGTAGATAGACACGAAGAAAATCAAACGGAAACTACCCATATACATAAGTAAAGCAATGGACACTTACCAGTGAGAATCAGGACCAAGATCACCGGCGCCAGACCGCACGACCGACTCATTGCTGCAGTTGAGCGATAGAAAGGATTGTCAGCAGCTTCTGTGCTGGTGTCTAAGACAATGAAAGACGACAAATGTGTCTTCCTCACTGTGTGAAGGATGAGAAGGTCTCTTCCCGGAGATACTGCTTTCCGGTTAGGGCCGAAAGTTCCGTTCTGGTTAACCTCACACTAGGATGTCCAGTTAGAAACGGCGCAGGTCTCAACTGACACTTAACTTACTGCGCGTTTGTCTGTTCCTGTATATTGTTTCTAGTGATAATAATGCATGCAAAATTTGTGAAGCATAATACTCACACTCCTAAGGAGCATGCTCTTAGCGCTTAAGAACAAGGACGAAACATGGACAACATACGACGGACAGGAAAACAAACAAAAAACATATCAACTATAAAAGAATAAACAACCGCACTAAACGAAGAATAAATTCAAATACAGGAAACACAAAGAGGAACCAAATGACAAGAACAAGAGCTGAGAGTAACGTGATATTGCAAAAGGAAGGGTGTGACAAAGGACTAGCATTATGGGAAAGGTTGTTAGGAGCAATGTTTACAGAAGAAGTGTGTTTTCAGTGCACGTTTAAATGATTCAATAGTGGGTAGGTGGCGGATATGTACAGGGAGAGAGTTCAATTGCTTCGCTGCACAATAACTAAACATCCTGTGTCAATATGATGTTGTTGTGTAGACAGGAAGAGTAAGGAGGCGATCATCAGACGAGGAGCGGAGTTGTCTGGCTGGGATGTAAAGGACGAGCAGTTCAGTTGTTGCCATTATTATGAAGAAACACAACAAAACCTCAAACTTGCGAATAGTGACAGAATAAGAGGCAGATAAACTTGTAAATTCATTCATAACATACATACATAAAACTCCAAACGTCAAATTTAAAGAATTGAACATTTGTTTTATTAAGTATGCAAACGTGGTTACTTTAATTTAGAGATTAATACAGAGTTATCTGTGAGGACGTATTTTTGTGTATGATGGTGTGTGGATATATGTCAAGTCTTGTTTGATTCACGTAAAAAATGCAACACCTCAGCCTGCTCTTATTAGTTCTGCACTCTACACTTGCTGCACCTGCACGTTTCTTCACCGCGCTGACCGCTACATATGCACTATCAGGGACACAATAATGACCGCTCCCAGCAGCCCCAGCGAGATGCCTGAAGCTCTGGCACAACCTCCTGAAACAGAATCAACAGTCTTTTTGGAGAACCCTAACACAAGGACAAAAAAATTATCAATAATTTCTCTCATAGTCTGTGGTCATTAGTTTTGGGTTTCCCATATTTACTGATCCCAAAAATGTCCCCAAAAGTCAGCGGACAACGGAACAGAAATCGCCATACATCAGCTTGCAGTTACATGATCAGAAGTCGTACGCATCAAGCAGAAGTCAGATTACCCCAGGATTATTTAAAGATTAATTGTAATTAGTGTCCTGTAATCAGGGCCGCCGAGAGCCAGCCCGGGGCCCGGGACAGACCTCTCCGGGCCCCTTGTACTTGTAATCGTAAATTATTTTCCCAGTATATAATGTATGTTTACAATTCGAATCTCAATATCTACACTCAAACTCAACTTCTGCATGTGTAATGCTTGGGTGTTCTGTCCTTAGACCTTTCTTTAAAAGAAAAAGAAAAGGAGAAGAAGAAAAAAAAAATCCACTGACCAAGGCCGGGCCCCCTTGACAGCCGCGGGCCCGGGTACACCAGACCCCCCTGTCCCCCCCTCTCGTCAGGCCTGCCTGTAATTCATAACAACCTTAACAGGACGAATAGGAGAATAAGAGGTCGGTTTACAATCTAGAGGACTTCGTTTTGTGTATCGTCCACACCTACCATACAGAAGACAATTGCTACATCCTTGAGTGGCGGTTACATAGATCCTTAGATAGAGATGTTTCTATGATTCAAATTTCCCTCCACGGAAGAGTCAACTACATTTCTCACCTTGTCATTTTACTGACTGGATTATCACCCAATAGGTCGTAGTCGTAAGTGGCCGAAAAATAATCATTTAGTTTTTTTAAAATAAAAAATTCTTACAAATCTTTCAATGTTTTACATAACAAGAGTCCCATCTACTGAAATATAGTAAAGAATCGATTTAGATAAGATGAACTAATTGGGAAAGAGTAAGCAAAAAGGCTATTAATATCTTAAAATCATATAAACCCTTTTGAAGCGTTTCCTTTTTTAATTATTGTATTTTTTAAATATACAATTCAGGCAAAATGCACCTCTTCATTGCGATAGCAAGTTTTATTACTTAAGAAGACTAATTAGTGTATCGATATGATGTTTATATAATTAAGATTCTATGTATTAAATGGTTATCCAAATTTTACGTTTATTATTGTTATTGATATTAATACATCGATTGTCTAGGTATTACTGTAACGCAAATATTCTACTACTATACTGATCAGTAGACTCTTTGTGGTGGGAAACATTTTACATTTTAACATATATCATGCTAAGTAAGGCCTCCAAGATTTCATCTAAAGAATATAGAAAGAAATTTAAGAAAGGTAAGAATAAATTAAATGCAGCGCGATTGATATATTAAAAGTTACATCAAGCACGAAAAACTGTGAGTGTGTGTGCTTATGTATGATATCCCAAGACTTACCTTTGTCGATTGCTGGTGCTTTCTTGCACACTTCTTCAAAGTCACGGATTTTACAAGGAATTTCTGTAACAAGAAGAGTGCGTTTCTCACGAACCTGGTTCCAAAGAGCAGCTCATTACATTTTGCAATTATTAGTATTCACAATATTCTTTTTTTTACTTTATCTGCAGATGAAAAATGTTAAAATATATTTACATACATATATGTCTGTTTTCACACATCATCATTATCTCGTTTTCGAGCCAGAGATCCATACCCATAGATTGGTCGATCTGTCCCAGAGCGTATTGTCGACATGTTCTGGAAATGTCTTTCTGGTTGGCACAGACCACAATGTCGGTGAAGTCACTGGTGTACACGAGAACAAAAAATTAGTGTGAAAGCTTAAATTGTGTTGGAGCTCTCTACGTTGTGTTGGTAGACATTGTGCGTACACCAACACGGGCAGGTCGCCGAAGAAAAAAAAAGAGCTTGACCTTTGACACGTATAAAGCATTTTATTTCTTCCATGAGCGGGTCCCATGCGATACAGCTGTAAATGGATAAATATAGAGTCTTTTGAGCTGTTAGAGGGAAAGAGGGAGGAAAATGTTTTCAATGTATAAATTATAAAAGTAGAGTCTGTATAACTCACGTGCACACGTCCTCAGAGATAAGAGCTCGGTTGCATGAACCCCCGGTTCCAAATGTTAGCATGAACTTCGTGTTGTAAGGTAGAATGCATTGATACAATGTGTAGAGTTCTTCTTGTGTACATTGCGCCTGTGTCCCCGTCACTAGAATCAGAAAAACATCCGGTCAGCTGAATTATTCTGTGCATAAAGATCAGAAGAACATTACTTACCCAGCTGGTCTCTCTAGCAAGTAAATTGCATGGCATAGTACAGCTGGGTAATAGTTTCATAATGTGGTGGGTGAGGCGAACGAACTTTGAAAAAAAAAAGGAAAGTTCAGAGATTTTTCCACATGAACAGACGCGAAAACAGATGAGATTCAAACTGATCCTACTCTTAACGAGATTCTAAGCAGTTTTATTTGGCCGTTACAATCACTTTAATACTAACCATATGAGGAATATGAGCAAAGTAGAAGACAGACAAAAAAAAACAAAACAACCAGCAATAAACAACTAAAAACACGAAGGAATTAAAAGAAGAAAAGCAAGAAAAATAACAATAAAAAGACAAAGAAAGAGCAAATAGAAAAAAGACAAAGAGGAACAACAGCAAAAAAAACAACAACAAAAAAACAAAAAAACAAACAAACAAAAACAACAAAAAAAACAACCATTTAAGAGATATAATACAAAGGAAAATTGACAAGAAGAAGAGAGAAAAACTGCAGAGAACAGGAAGAACAGCACAACAGGAGACATGCAGGAAGAATAACTGAAGGACAGAAACTCCTCCCTTCCCCCGCTCATACTGAAGAAAAGCAAAGACACTTACCAGTGAGGATCAGGACCAAGATCACCGGCACCACACCACACGACCGACTCATTACTGATGAGCGATGAAAAAGACTGTCAGCTACCTCTGTACTGAAGTGTCTGAGGCGATGAAAGACGACGAATGTGTTTTGTTCACTGTGTGAAGGATGAGGAGTTCTCTGCCCGGATACATTCCGACTTGGTTAGGGAGATAAGTTCTGCTTTGGTTAACCCCTTACTTCAGGTGGGTGCTTTTTTCTCCAAATGTTTGCTTTCAATAAAAGTAACCACTTCAGCATTATTTCTCGATGACATACTAGAAGGTTAAAAATGAAGAGGATTCATTTTGTGCGTAGATAGGTAGTCCCGGATGACTTTTTTCAGGATCCAGGACGGTAAGATGTATCCGTCTCGAACAATAAGCTCTCGGTTGTTTTTCTACAACCTACACATAGGCACAAAGGGTAGAAGGGTGTGTCACGTGCCGCACCCCTGCTCTCACACATGCGCTGAGGTCTACGTGCTCTAGTTACAAAATACAAAACAAACTGCTTTTACGGGTGCTGTCAACATTTAATAACATACCATAAAAAGATTCCCTCAAACACTCAGGCGTCATTAAAACTAACACAACACGATGTGTCCGTCTCGTTGTCCAGACCGGTCGTGAGAGAAAGTCACGTGGCTGGTGTTCGAGACAGATCCTCCTGTGTACACTCTGAACTCTGACACAGATGGGACGTACAGGAACATAAAGCCGGAGTAAATCAGCGTTGCGAAAAAAGAAGTTTTGAAGCACCAAGGTTCGAAAAATAGATGTCGTGTTGGGATAGTTCTATTGATGCTTGAATACTTGTGGGAAACTTTTTCTGGTATGTTATTAATTGTTGACAGGGACCTTAAACGCAGTGAGATACTGTTGTTTAAATCGTATTTATCATTCAGGGATATAACCACGGCTACTAGCAAGAAAAATGGCTTTGTATATTTATGTACTTTAAAGTGCAAAACAAGGCGTGGTACCCTTTCTAAAGACCTCTACTTTTATCCCAGTTTATTTCTACTCCAAGCTCTTGACATAATGTCACAAGGCAATTCATGAGATTTTGAGGGTCCATCGGTGTACTTTATAGTAGAGCTAGATCATCAGCAAACATGAAGATAAATAATTCTACCAGATCCGGGTACAACTCCGTGTTTGCCATTGGAAAATATTTTCTCAGCTATTTCGTTCATAACAAGTAAGAATGATGTCGGACTGGCTGTACATTCTTGTCGTAGGCCTCGCTAATGGCTCGTGTCACCCCCAACGTCCCGGATGCACAACCGCTCACACAGCTCACACCCACCCGCTCAGCCAGAGGCGGGACACGACCTACCTGTCCAACCTCTAGACCACAACAAAGATGAAACGATCACTATAATCACATGTAGATAAAATAAAAAATTGAAAATACATAATACACATTTAGGCAAGAAAGGTCATGGTCCTGGTGTAGGCGGCATCTCACCTCTTTCCAAGACAACCTTCTTCTCTCAGCTTTTCCACTGACACTTATTACTGACACCTGCTCTGCTTGTTGGGTCATTGGTGTAAGGCTAGGGTCGTTCTCTTGGGACACACTTTTCTGTAGTGCGTAGAGAGAAAGAGAGAGAAAGAGAGAGCGAAAGAACAGGAATGGAAAATGGAATGTCTGTGAATTGCATAAATGCTGATGGCATTCATACTAGTTTTTTACTATGCTTTCGAGACCAGATGTGTGTTTACATTTTTGTACAGCGTTTTGAGCCTGTATTTGTTGGTTTGAAAATGCGCTTTTACTATTATTACTTTTATTATTATTATTATTATTATTATTATTATTATTATTATTATTATTATTATTATTATTATTATTATTATTATTATTATTATTATTATTATTATTATTTTTTCCTTCATTCACAATCACCCCTCATACTTTCTGTCATACATCTTTGTCTCTCTACCACAGCCCGTCGATCATTAAGTCACACAGATTGACATTGTACAAAAATAATACTGTCCTCTGTGTCTTTATTTGGACTTGATTAGATTTTATATTCCCACATATATCAATGAATGAGAGAGAATGCATATTTGTCTGAAGCTAATAAAAGTTCAAAGCAGCATGTCTCATCAACATCATCTTTAACAGATTCTCTGTACATCCCTAAACAGGTTGAGACATTTTCGTTGGTCTTCAAGCAATCTTCTGTTGGTCCATTTAGCCTGAAACAGATCCACTTTTGTCAACACAGAAATCATATTGTTTATAAATACAGCAAAGGCAATGTTATTTCAAATCGCAATTCCCCGAAGAGTGCAAAGGGAGACATCGCATACAAACCTTAAACAAAAATGTTGACACCCTTTACATAATAGTTGTATTGTAAAAATATCAAATAATTTTTAACACATAAAGGGCCTAGAATGCCAATAAACAAACTAAACAAAACAAAATAAATGAACGAGTAATCAAACAAACGTACGCGATAAGAACGATGGTGCGTTGGTGCACACCTGACTCAGGTCGGACACACTACACGAGAGCGCTGTGGACAGTAAAACACAAAGTGTGGCCTTAATATCCACGTGTATCTTGATTCACAGTTTTATAATAATTGTTTTATAATATCTGAATGCTAAGAAAAATTTTCTGACATGACTAGCCCTAAATTTCCTTATCCGTTGTATCCCCACACAAAATTCCAGTTTTTCTTTTTAATTGACTGTTGTCTCTGCCACTAGTTTTCATTTTACTTACACAGATAACCCGATACATATTTGTTAATTACTTCATTTATATTTCAAATGTGGTGAACTCTTTGAGTATTCATATCAAAGAAGAATCAGTTCATATATAGCAATACATACGGAGTCGTGAGTTGAGTTCACTGACGGCGTAAGGGCGACAAGTTCTGGACACGTATCTCCTGTTGATGCAGGCGACGACGGTCGCATAGTCACTGCAGAAGAAAATTTTGACAAAATTAATGAAAGAAAGGAAACATTCTTTGACGCTAATTCAACTCTAACTAACAATCGACCATTTAGTACTCGGATACTTGTTTGTGAGAGTGTTGACAAAGCATTGCCCACTCGTTAAGTAAAACTTGCAATCAACTAGATGTTTTTGTTGACATCAACAGTCATGCAACCCGCAGAAGGCTTGCAATATCTCGTCCTGCCAGTTGTCCTGAATAGCGTGTTGCCCGGATGTTTGGCACGGATGCACTTCTTGGGTCAAGTAATTCGCCGGATGCAAAATCAGTTGGCAAGGACCAGTCGCTGAGGACTTCCCAGTTGGCGATTCATCCTCTTCCCGAACTGTTTAGCCAATCGTCTGATTCAGACAGCTGTCTGGCAAGTGTACGAGAAAATGGTCATGCAACTGGGTGCAACTCTCAGCTCTAAGTGGTGACACTCTCTGACTCGAAATTTCTTATCTTTGTGGCGAGGTTTAATAATAATAATTGTTGGGACCGGACCCCCGCTTTCTTTCTCGATCTATTTATCCATCTCTTCCATTTATCTATCCATCCACCCTTCTGTTCGTCACTACTTGTATTCCTCTGTCCATCAATGAAAATGTAATGAAAAAGACCTCTGTTATTCACACAACACTTGACCTGTTTGGACCTCAGAGTACTGGTGAATACTGTGGAGTAATGGTTTGAAAAAGCAGTAACTTTAGTATACTTGTACTAAAATGAATGAAAGAAAGAGAGAACGAAGGTTGAGAGACAAGAGAATCAGAGACCAAAATAATGATATAGAGACAGAGAGAAAAGAAGCGTAAATCTGGAAACACACACACACACACACATATATATTCACACACACACACTGTCCTGAAGTGCATCCCACCTGCAGACCGTAGACGTGATGCGGTTTCTGTCACAGCTTTGTCCAGTCCCAATGGCATGAAACAATCTGAAGGCGTGAGGCATGGTGCAGGCCATCATGGTGCCCACATCCCGTTGGGTGCACTGACCTTGCACGTCCACTGAAAGCAGGCAAGCGGGTGTGTAAGTACAAAGCCCGAGCAAACCTTTCACTCAAGTAACCGACAGTAGCATTTAATAAACTTTTGACAAAGTAAAATTTCTCGCAGTTAATAAATATAAAGATTATTTGCTTATTTTCACGACATTATGATTTAAGTTATAGCCTAAAATTAACAAAAGAACTAAAGTGTAGCAACATTTTACTAACATTATTATAGTATTATTTGTCCAAAGAAAACAAATGTAACTTGCATACCAATAATAGTGACATGTAAACAAACAAAAGTTATAAAAATATATAACTTCATTTCCTTTATATAGTATAGATTAAAACCTATCAGGTATTGCCGGCTTTGTTAAGCACATAATATGGTCTGTGTGACAGCGAAATTCGTGTCTACATCAAACAGCTAATTCACGAACATACCTGACAGACCGAGGACAACAATGGCGGGAATGAGGATGCCCGGAAAGTTCATGATTCTCCTTTACCTTGAATGTTTAGCTTCTAAACAAGAAAACAACAGCAAGTAACTTGTTCTAACGTCCCTCAAGTAATTGGCGTGCAGAGAAATGGCTGTTAAATGTTACCATCGTGTACATATGTAGTGTACGTTAAGTGGAGTCAGAGCATCTGTTTCCGGAGCGCAGCCGGAGACCCGCCCGAGATGAAAATACTGTGTTATGAAGAACTCAGCGCGAGCATCTCAAACGACGGAAGCTGAACACAGGAACTTCATCTCAGAATCAGGGCAGCAGAAGCAGGGATGGACAGGCTAAGCAAAATTTGGAATAGAAGACGGCTTATAAGAGTTTCGTGACGACGACGACGACGAAGACGATGATGATGATGATGATGATGATGATGATGATGATGATGATGATAATTATTATTATTAGTATTGAAAGTCTCGTTGTCTCAGTATTACTCCGAGACGAGAGCCTGCTTACGGAATCGGAGTGACGGATCGAGGCGTTCAAAATGAAGTGCTTGGGTGTATTCTTGGGATCTCCTCAAGTAAGTCTTCGTTCCAGCGTCTGGCATCAGCTTCCGCGAGTCACCAGCAAGGTTAATGGAGAGGGAGACAAATCGCTTAAAAATTAATGAGTTTCTGCCCTTTAAAGTGACACACACCAGAAGTCTGAGAAAAAGTCTGAGACATCAACTATAGGATTAACAGCGACAATGTCGAAAAATGTTCCTGCTAAATGACACATCGAAAATAGTCAAAGATCAAAATACAGATTATTATTGTAATAAATTAATAAACGGTTGTATCAAAGGGTAGCGTTGTTTTTTGTTCTGGACACGGCAGAACAGACTAATGGCTTTCAAGAGTGGTTTGGTCCACGAACAATGAAAGATCGCAGTACACTACCATTTCCAATAAAATATTTTTCTCGTGTTTTACGCCGGAAGCAGATAAAATCCCGAGCATCCTGTATTTACCTCTTTTAAACTTCATTGTATCCCCCCTGTGGGGCCACATTGCTGATGATGTGTAACTGTACAACTGCCGGTCTTCTCGCAGCTTTTCGTGGACGTCCAACTGCTTGTCCAAACGGACCAAGGCGACAAGAGACCACAAACACGGACGGAGCGAGATACAGGATGACACGAAACACATCTACTTACTCCTGCTTAAACTTCACCGCCGAGTATCGGACCAACAACACACGTGACACACAAGTGAAACAGGATAAATAAGAACCAAATGCACCATAGTTTTGTTAAGGATCCGTGAACATAGTGTTAACAGACATAGTGCACACACGCTCACAACATTATATATGTTTATGGTGATATTAATGTATTTATTTTCGTGATGTTTGGTTTGTTAAAGGTGTATTTTATATACCAAAAGCTTGTTAAAGACAGAATCGTATTTGTGTAGATGTAAATGCACAAGTATTGTTGTTTTTACTATTACTAGTATTATATAAGATAAATAATACATCAATAAATGAGGAAAGAACCAAAATTAACACAAAATATTCGCTGATGGTGTTTTGTTATTGCTTGTATTTTTTCTTGAAATAGACGCTTTACGTGAAATTTAAGGTCATCAGTCTATGCCTGAGCTGTGCTGAGGGACTCTCTGTCCATCAGCATCCGTAGCATAGCGATGACAGTCAAGACTTCAGTCCAGTCATTGACCGCTACACGGTGTTTGTCACACTCCCGTGAGTTGGGACCGAACCCCAAACACCTCTCTCTCTCCTCACTCCCTTCAACTGCTTTGTTGGGGACAAACTTTCAGCAGAATTTTATTAACAATCTTAGTGTTGATGTTTTGAAAGGAAGAAAGGAAAGAAAGGTGCAATGACATGCCGCTAATCAGATTTCTAAATGTTGAAAGGTTGGTCGTGTGTTGTGTATCAACATAAATAGTAAGTGTATTTGACTTTCGGCAACATGCTTTTCGTAAAAAAAGAAAACGCTTTACCGTCTTCAGCAAGCAAATGGAAACGAATTGAAAAATATTGTTTTACTACAAAGTTTAACTAAAGAGCTTGAAATATAATTTGTTTTCAAAGGCTAGGAACTAGTGAGAGCTTCAATCTCATCATTCACCCATCCAGACTTACAAGGTTCCATCGTCAGCATGTCATCTCCTGCAAAATAAAAAGCACAAACTGCTGATGAAACAAATCTTTTGCTGAATAAATGAGTGATAGACATAGACATATCTTTTACAGGTTTAAGCACTCAAGCAAGGGTGCGAGAACCTACTCACAAATGGCTATATATACCCATTTACATCCCCCCATATCTCTGCCTTCCTTATACACACATCTATATCCACATCTTCATACACAAACATCCTTCAACCCCACATTTCTCTTGGTCAGTTACCGCAAATGTAAAAGTATGACCCTTTGAAATCTCTTATGTAAAACTGTATTTGTTTCAGTAAAAATTTTTGAAAGTCAGCCTTCTATTATTTATATTATTCTATTACTTACCAGATGACACTTCCGTCATTGTACTACCACTCCCTGTAAAAATAAACATAAAGTGATAATCAAACAAAAAAGCTGTAGTCCAAAGGAAAAATAATAAAGAGGAAGTTAGGAAGAAAGAAAGAAAGAAAAATTGGAAGCTGTAAAGACAAAGCACAAAGTGAGTAGACATTCCATGATTCGTCATTGTATAGGAATTACTATGCCACATAAATATTTACCGTTAAAAACAGTTCATTGTGTAAGCAAAAAGGATCTGTTGATTATTTCTTATATCTATATAAATTTATCACAGCGAAAATTAACTTTTTCTTTGTGAGATCATAAATGCTGCATGGCTGTGTTTGTTTTCTGCGGGTCATAAACATTCTCAAGTCCTAAGGATTTTTTATTAACCAGAAGTCACCCTTACCAGATGAAGATGCCATCGTCAGAATATTATCTCTAAAAAGTTTTTAAATTGTATTAGCGAAACATAAATAATATAGCAGCATGAGCTTTGTTGGTATCTGAGAGAGAGTGTGTTTGTGTTTGTGTTTGTGTTTGTGTTTGTGTTTGTGTGTGAGTGTTGGTGTGTGTGTGTGATCGAGCGGATGGGTGGGTGGTGTCTGGAGTGAGACAAACAACAAGAGAGAGACAGGACAGATACAATACCTAAATTAAATATTCACTTAGTAGGACGCCTTCCTGTCTGAGTAGCAGTGAGAAGCACTTTAGGTGTCATCTTGTGCAATAATGATTTGCCAAATTGAATAGCAGTGTCAGGATATCCTTTACACAATTAGCTACTTCCTTTCTGACAGTGTTTATAGAAAACACAGGGTGACATATGAATCGACCAATGGACAACGTAAAGCCACCAGAATTCAAATCAAACTGGTTATTACATGAGAAAGAGGAAGGAGAGGTAAAATCCCAATTTAAAATTTTCTACAGCAACTGGTAAAACAAGCTACATAGTGTGTTATGAAAAGTATAAGGAATTTAGTTACCTGTGTCAAGTTCAGGGACGTCTGCACATTCTTCCTGCAAGTCGGTCAGGTTACAAGCGAAATCTGCCAGTTGACGATTGTGAAAGGCAAAATTGCAATAAATCATCAAGTAGTTATTTTTAGAGAAGTAAAAAACAATTTTCAAGACCAGCAGCCTCTTCATCAACTAACCAGCCAACCATCCAGCAACCCAGCTAGAAAACTAAAATATCAAAAGTACCTATTTATGGAGAGTACACCTCCACTGATGCTCTTGAGAGTTTGGAATTTTCCCTGAAGCGAGCAATAATACCCTTCTGTCCAAACAATCATAAACAGAACTTCACTTCTCTAAAGAGTACTTTAAGATATTAGGCATTTGGATAGTAATAATCAGAGTGAATACTTTGAGAGTGAGCACATACTCATCTGTGAGCCAAGTAGACTGGCCCGACTGCACGACGGAGAGGTTCTGATTTCATTGACACACTCCACGATGAAGACAAACTTCCTGCAGTGACCACCAACGAGTAAATTTTAAACACATGTAATGAGATACTTGCCAATAATTTTAAAGAATCATTATCACAACTACTAGTAGATATACTTCATTTACAGGATGACTACTACAACCACCACCATTGCCCATTCCGGTAAACACGACAGTTTATTGCGCCTCTCTGGAAGCATTCACAAACATGCACAGACTCATTACATTAATTAATTACATACGATATGAATACTCGATTAATTAACACATTACGTGCAAAGCTGTTCTGTAATCAGTTTTCTGTCGCAATACGAGTTGTGCAGCAAAGGTGAGAAGGCCATTGCATGCTGGGAAAAACAAACTCCAACGGCGCTGCTTTCTCGCTCCTCACATCTAGCTTGTGTTCCAGAAACTAAAAACATATTTAACAGGAGTGAAAAGGGAGAATAATAAAGAACTTAAATAATTTAAATTGCTGAATTTGGTTACTTTTGTAGCTTTCGAAACTTTATCTGTAGTGACAAGTTAATTGTGCAGACTACTTATATGATCGTGCATAATTTAACATCAGTCTGTAAGTACATTTCTATATGATTATCTTTTCGTTTTCTATTCACAATGAAGTGGTTTTAATAAAAGTTCAAATATAAATCCAGGTAGTTGAAAACAATCAGTACTGCACCTGTGACAGTAAAGGCCAGGACCAGTAACAACAAACCACCGAGGTATTCCATTCCAGATGCTTTCATCACCACAGCAGTATCGGATTTACAGTTTTACCACCAAAGATGCTGTTCATCAGTAGGCAAAAAGCAACAACAGACTTCCAACACTCAATCAGGCATGCTACAACACACCACACAGTTTAGTTCTGAGTGTCAGCATCCGCTGTAAGTAGATACCGGGTTGAACTAACTGGGATGCTCAGCTCCACACACAGGGAGGAGGCCCTAGTCAGTGGCTCAGCTCCCCCCTCAGAAAAGATAGTGAGAGGACAAGAATGTGAGTGTCGTTCACTGTCAGCATAAAGGTTCCTCCTCCCACACACACACACACACTTACACACACACACATGACAGATTTACACTGATAGCAAACAGTTATAACGCCATTTCTATGCTTGATGCCAAATTTTATTTCAGTTTTGTTATTCCAGATGTTTCTGTCCTTCAGGGTTCATCCTGAGTGTTAACTCCAGCCTGTCATATTCAGGCCCGCAAGATGTTCTTGTTCATCATCTCCGGAGAATGTAGAAGTAGATGAGGTGGTAAAAACTTTACCTTCTACCTGGGGCTGGCGTCACAGAATGTGGTTTTGATGTATAATTGTCATGTTCAGGGTGGATCTAAGAAATAGAAAAACATTATTTTTTATATTCTTATTTCTAAAATTAAACTACTCCATCAGTTGTGGCGACATGTGATCTCAGAGGTAAATCCTTCTGAAAGTAGAAATTCTTTTTAAATTACATCTGTCGTAATTAAAACTTACTATCATGCACTCCTTCTCTCTCTCTCTCTCACACACACACACGCTTCATTAAAAGATCGTGGATGATTAAAATAAAGTCTTGCTTTTTTAATAATAAAAATCATCATCATCATCATCATCGTCGTCGTCGTCGTCGTCGTCATCATCATCATCATCCCATGATATACATAGCACATAATCGCGTTCAAAAAGGAGCATGTCCTCAATGTTTAAGGCAAGTATGTGACGTGTGCAGAATACGATGGATGGAAGGAGAACAATCATGCTGACAAGTAATCAAAGACGAACATAGAAAACAAAAAGCAGAAACAGAAAAGAATTAATGAGGATGGAGAGTGTCATTATCTATTTTCAATTCAATTCAATTCAATACAACTTTATTCATCCACAAGGGCAATTATAGGTATGATGACACGCCAGCACACTAGAGGGAAGAATGATGTGAGAGATGAAAGGGAATAGATTCTGGCGACATACACACACACATGTGCACACATCTACAGAGAAGGACGACAGGCGGACGAGTCAAGAAACTATATACACAGCTTTTTGTACATACTCTTTCCCATTCGGTCAGAAATTCTATTCTGCTAATGACCCCATCATCTGCAACAGAAAACTTGTTTTAATTAACGCTTGTTTCTTATACATCTCATTACAAAGCAAACTTCATGGATAACATAGATTAATAACACTGCCTACCAAAACTGGAGAGTTGGGGAGGGGAGAGATTGCTAGTGAGACAGACAGACAGGACAGACAGACAGACAGACAGACAGACAGACAGACAGACAGACAGACAGACAGACAGACAGACAGACAGACAGACAGACAGACAGACAGACAGACAATGATAGGGTGGCGAAAGAGTTTCAGCACAAGAAGTGTTCAGGGTGTCAATAAGTTTTCCATCTTTTTTCACTAAGAATAAATCAAACGATGATGTGTTAAAAGAAGGGAATTTCGTGTAGTGCCAGTTACTCACTGTTTGTATCGAAGACCTTAAACAACAGAAATGTATCGTCGTAGCTGAGTGTGGTGTTGGTGACTCGCTTGAACAACAGCTCGGCCGAGTGTCGGTTCTCCTCCTTTTCTTCAGAAGTGTATTCGGTGATCGACTCCCAGCACTTAATGAACTCTTCTTTCGTGACGATACCATCATCTGAAACCGCCATGACGATATTCTTACGCAATTAATAAACCGTGAACTATGGGTAAGGTAGTTAATGTCTGATAAAGGTATTGAAAGTTGTCCCGTTGTCGAACAGTTAAGTTGTTATGTGGTAACCTTAAAAATCGCCCACAATTGGATGAAGGATGGTAGATGAGTCGTTGACCAATGACATCTCTTGTTGAATGTATCAGGACAAATATGTGACCTTAAGTAGAGAAACCAGAACCTGGCAAGATACTGCACGGCACACCCAGGCACACACACTACCACACACACTAACACAAACACATACACACACACATTCTATCTATTCTATTCCTCTTCGTGCATCAGGTTGCACATAAGGCCTCAACCAGAGTCAGCCACCGATGTCGATCGGCTGAAACCCGCTCTAGGTGACCCCATGTCCAAACGGAACGGCGACAGAATGCAGCCCTGCTTCACCCCGGTACTGACGTTGAAGGGGTCTGTGAGCTCCGTGTCACAGACAACCTGGGATTTGAAATCGCTGTACAGCATTGCAATGACCTGAACAAGTTTTGCAGGGACTCCGTAATGCCTCAGGATCTTCCATAAGGACTCGCGTTGGATGCTGTCAAAAGCCTTCTCCAGGTCGATGAAATTGATGTACAGCGGTGTGTTCCATTCGTTGCTCTGCTCCAGAATCTGTCGCAGAATGAAGATGTGTTCGGAGCAGGATCGCCCAGGGCGAAATCCTGCTTGCTGTGGTCGGAGTTCTTTCTCAAGTGTTGCCGTCAGTCTTGACAAAACAATCTTGCTGAAGACCTTGCTGGTGAGGGAAAGAAGTGTTATGCCCCTCCAATTATTGCAGTCTCCAAGATCTCCTTTCTTGGGTAACTTGAAGATGAGCCCTGTCTTCCACGCAACAGTGACCTCCCCTGATTCCCAAATTTGCCTGAAGATTTCAGTCAGATTGGGAGCTGTCACATTTATATCTGTTTTCAACATCTCTGCACACACACATTCAGAGGTTAGTAAAGATGATGGATGTGTACTGTTACCATTCGGGTCATTGGGAAGCTTGGTCCAGAACTCTGTCACAGTCACTTTGTTGTCACCATCTTGGTCGAAAAAACTGAAGACTTTGTTAAAGATATGAGCGTGAGGTCCTCCAGGTACATGGGAACTGAAACAAATATCCTGTCACTCTTTCAGTTCATGAAAGTGCCCTTTAGTTAAGGGAATATTCTATCGTTTCCTGGAATCATGCAGCTTCTTTCACAATATAATGCCAGGACATTTTGCTCTTATTGCAAGTCTTATAAAATGTGTTCTTGAATGTGAGAATTGTTTATTTGTCATCTATATGTTTGTTTGTATAGAGATCTGATAGCGCAGGCTTCAACCGAGGCTTGTGATGCAGTGGTCAATGTAGACAAAAGAAATGTAGCTCGTACAAAGTATATTAGGCAATAATTAATTATCAATAAACGATAACAGCAGATTTAAGTACATCTCTATCGCTGAAACCACGCAAGTGTTCAATGCTGTGCGTTCGCGCGAACACACACACTTACAAACTTTTGTTGTTTTCTTTAAAGGTCGCGGACACACGTAAACTACATTGTTTTTTTCCTTCTTAATGCCAGTGAACAATATGAACCAATGTTTGTCCAGTTCTGATAAAGTTTTTATATAATTGAGCAAATACTTTGCTAGACTTGGTCAAAGGATCTTTGGTTACACACAACCAGCAACTTGCCGAGGTGCGTCCATGAAGAGCAGCAACGACTTGTCGGGAACAAATCAGTTGTCAGTTTAACTCACACCAAGATGTCGAACAGCTGTAAATTTTCGTCAAATTTGTTGTTGAAGTGTTATCTCTATCCAGTTTTTGTTGAAAGGTAGTGATGGTAGTGGATGTGTCAAAGAGACTAAATCACATGATCTGCACATTTCTTACCTGAAGCACAAGGTAGTCAAAGAGAACAAGATCCAGTAAGACAGCATAGTGACGGATTCAGCAACGTACGTAGCTGGCAAAGCTTCACCTGCAGAAACTTATATACACCTGTACGTGGACAGGAGGTGTGTGCTGCTGTGCCGCCTTCTCTCTCTCGCACGCGCACGCTGTCTCGCTCAATATGTTTGTCACAGATGTTGGACCCATGTGGTTTCGATGTCCTTTGCGTCACTCTCTACTGTTCTTTTCCAAGTTTGCTTCGGTCTCCCTACTCTCCTCTTTCCCTGAGTGTTCTAGGAGCTAGTAAAAACTTCAATCTCATCATTTACCCATTGAGACTTACAAGGTTCCATCGTCAGCATGTCATCTCCTGCAAAAAATAAGCACAGAACGCTGATGAAACAAATGTTTTGCTGAAAAAATGAGTTTGTGATAGACATAGACATATCTTTTTTTGGTTTAAGCACTTAAGCAAGGGTGCGAGAACCTAGTCACAAATGGATATATGCCCACATCTATACAATTTTCCTTCGTTATTCACCTGTATGCTCACACACTCATATCCACATATACAGCAAAGATATACCAGAAAAGATTATAAGGTTCCACACCTCTACATTACCTTTGACCTACCTCCCACTACCACAACCCGTATACCCTTATACATCCCCCCCATATCTCTGTCTTCCTTATACACATATCTATCTCCACATCTTCATACACAAACATCCTTCAACCCCAACATTTCTCTTGGTCAGTTACCACAAATGTATGGAAAGTCAGCCTTCTATTATTTATATTATGCTATTACTTACCAGACGAAACTTCCGTCATTGTACTACCATCCCCTGTAAAAATAAACATAAAGTGGTAATCAAACAAAAAAGCTGTAGTCCAAAGGAAATAATAAGGAGGAAGGAAGAAAGAAAGAAAGAAAGAAAACATTGGAAGCTGTAAAGACAAAGCACAAATAAAATGGGTAGACAGAATTATTGCATGATTCGTCATTGTATAGGAATTACTATGCCACATAAATATTCATTACACTCAAACCGTTCTCGTTAAAAACAGTTCTTTGTGTAAGCAAAAATAATCTGTTTATTATTTCTGCTATATATAACACATCTAGCTAGTGTTCCGGAAACTAAAAACATATTTAACAGGAGTGAAAAGGGAGAACAATATAGAACTAAAATAATTTGAATTTCTGCATTTTCCTTAATGTTTTTCTTGTATATTCCTCCTTGAGAAATTTCCTCCCCTCTTTCTATTAGAAGCAACTCTCCCGGTGTCTCACCTGCTTAGTCCTTTAGAGATAAATAAATATTGCCAACACTTTTGTTACTTTAAAAATTTCGTTAAAAACAGATGATGACGGTGTGTGTTTAAATTACGGGTACCTCAGATGACAGAGGCACAGGAAATGTATGTGAAATTTATAAATAAATATAAAAAAATAGGTACTTTTGTAGCTTTCGAAACTTTATCTGTAATGACAACTTCTCTGTGGAGACTGAATATATGCTCGTGCGTAATTTTACATCAATATGTAAGTACATTTCTAGATGATTATCTTTCGTTTTCTATTCACAATAAACTGTTTATATAAAATTTCAAATATAAATCCTTGTAGTTGAAAACTGTCAGTACCTGTGAAAGTAAAGGCCAGGACCAGTAACAACAAACCATTCAGGTAGTCCATTCCAGATGCTTTCATCACCACATCAGTATCAGATTTACAGTTTTGCTCCAAAGATGCTTTTCATCAGTAGGCAAAAAGCAACACCTGACTTCCAACACTCAATCAGGCATGCTACAACACACCACACAGTTTAGTTCTGAGTGTCAGCATCCGATGTAACTAGATACCGGGTTGAACTAACTGGGATGCTCAGCTGCACACACAGGGAGGGGGCCACAGTCAGTGACACAGCTCCTCGCTCAGAAAAGATAGTGAGAGGACAAGAATGTGAGTGTCGTTCACTGTCAGCATACACACATACACACATATACACACATACACACATACACACACACACACGACAAATTTACACTGATAGCAAACAGTTATAACGCCATTTCCTTGCTTGATGCCAAATTTTATTTCAGTTTTGTTATTCCAGATTTTTCTGTCCTTCAGGGTTCATCCTGAGTGTTAACTCCAGCCTGTCATCTTCAGGCCCGCAAGGTGTTCTTGTTCATCGTCTCCGGAGAATGTAGAAGTAGATGAGGTGGTAAAGATTTTACCTTTTACCTGGGGCTGGCGTCACAGAATGTGGTTTTGATGTATAATCGTCATGTTCAGGGTGGATCTAAGAAATAGAAAAACATTATTTTTTATATTCTTATTTCTAAAATTAAATTACTCCATCAGTTGTGGCGACATGTGATCTCAGAGGTAAATCCTTCTGAAAGTAGAAATTTTTTAAAATTACATCTGTCGTAATTAAAACTTACTATCATGCAATCCTTCTCTCTCTCTCTCTCTCTCTCTCTCTCACACACAATGATATAGACACTTCATTAAAAGATCGCGGATGATTAAAATAAAGTCTTGATTTTTTAATAATAATAATCATCATCATTATTATCATCATCATCATCATCATGATCGCGTTCAAAAAGGAGCATGTCCTCAATGTTTAAGGAAAGTATGAGACATGTGCAGAATACGATGGACGGAAGGAGAACAACCATTCAGACAAGCAATAAACGACAAACATAGAAAACAAAAAGCAGAATCAGGAAAGAATTAATGAGGATGGAGAGTGTCATTCATCTGCAGAGAAGGACAACATGCGGACAAGTCAAGAAACTATATACACAGCTTTTAGTACATACTTTTTCCCATTCGGTCAGGAATTCTATTCTGGTAATGACCCCATCATCTGCAACAAAAAAACTTGTTTTAATTAACGCTTGTTCATTAGAAAGCAACATATTGACTTCATGGATAACATGGATTAATAAAACTGCCTACCAAAACTGGAGAGTTGGGGAGGGGAGAGATTGCTAGTGAGACAGACAGACAGACAGGCAGGCAGGCAGGCAGGCAGGCAGGCAGGCAGGCAGGCAGACAGACAGACAGACAGACAGACAGACAGACAGACAGACAGACAGACAGACAGACAGACAGACAATGATAGGGTGGCGAAAGAGTTTCAGCATAAACAGTGTTCACGGTGTCAATAAGTTTTCCATCTTTTTTCACTAAGAATAAATCAAGCGATGACGTGTTAAAAGAAGAGAATTTCGTAGAGTGCCAGTTACTCACTGTTTGTATCGAAGACCTTAAACAAACGAATTTTTTCGTCGAAGGTGAGTGTGGTGTTGGTGACTCGATTGAACAGCAGCTCGGCCGAGTGTCGGTTCTCCTCCTTTTCTTCAGGAGTGTATTCGGTGATCGACTCCCAGCACTTAATGAACTCTTCTTTGGTGATGATACCATCAGCTGAAACCGCCATGACGACTCTCTTACGCAATAAATCAACCGTGAACTAAGGGTAAGGTAGTTAATGTCTGATAAAGGTATTGAAAGTTGTCCCGTTGTCGAACAGTTAAGTTGTTAGGTGGAAGCCCTAAAAATCGTCCATAATTGGATGAAGGATGGTAGATGAGTCGTTGACCAATGACATCTCTTGTTGAATGTATCAGGACAAATATGTGACCTTAAGTAGAGAAACCAGAAACTGGCAAGATACTGCACGGTACATCCATGCACACACACTAACACACACACTAATACAAGCACAAACACATACACACCAACACACATACAGAGGTCAGTGAAGATGATGGGTGTGTACTGTTACCATTCGAGTCTGCATTGGGAAGGTTGGTCCAGAACTCTGTCACATTCACTTTGTTGTCACCATCTTGGTCGAAAAAACTGAAGACTTTGTTATAGATGTGGGCGTGGGGTCCTCCAGGTACATGGACACTGAAAGAAATGTCATGTCATTCCTTCAGTTCATGAAAGTGCCCTTTAGTTAAGGGAATATTTTATCTTTTTCCGGAATCAAGCAGCTTCTTTCACAATATAATGCCAGGACATTTTGCTTTTATTGCAAATCTTATAAAATGTGTTCTTGAATGTGAGAATTGTTTATTTCTCTACTATATGTTTGTTTGTCTAGAGATTTGATAGTGCAGGCTTCAACCGAGGCTTGTGAGGTAGTGGTCAATGTAGACAAAAGAAACTATCATGTAGCTCGTACAAAGTATGTTAGACAATAATTAATTATCAATAAACGATAACAGCAGATTTAAGTACATCTCTATCGCTGAAGGCACACAAGTGTTCAATGCTGCGCGTTCGCGAACACACACACTTACAAAGGTGAAAACACAGATACCTGCACATTTCTTACCTGAAGCACAAGGTAGTCAGAGAGACCAAGATCCAGTAAGACAGCATAGTGACGGATTCAGCAACGTACGTGGCAGGCAAAGCTTCACCTGCAGAAACTTATATACACCTGTACGTGGACAGGAGGGTGCGTTGCTGTCCCGCCTTCTCTCTCTCTCGCGCGCGCACGCTGTCTTGGTCAGTATGTTTGTCACAGATGTGTATACGAAAAGAAAAGATAAAGTGTGGGGAGGAGGGGCATAAGAGTGCCAAAGCAGGTAGGACCGTGATGTGACCAAAAATAAATGAATACAATAATGAATATCAATATTTTCCAATTAAGGATTATTACCACTTAAAAATGTGATGTCTCTATGAAAAAAAGAAGAGGAAGTCTTTAAATGGAAGAAAGTTTAACCAAGAGCACCGAGTGTCTAGTTAAACGCTCCGTCATACTCCGGGAAAGGAAGGAAGACAATAGAGTAGCAAAAATAAATAAAAGATGAAAAGAAATCAAGCGCAAAAGACAAGATGACGAGAACAACAAAGAATGAAACAAAGATAGAACAAAAGAAAGAAAAAGAAATATCATGATTAGTCACCACCGGTACAAGCAACAGCTTGCCGCAAGATAGACTTTATCCATGATGAAAGCTCACAAAAACAAATGTAGAAGACAAGCGGTAGATATAGTGTTGTCTTCCAATTGTCCAGTAGTCAATAATCAGTGTGTGTGTGTGTGTGCACTGAAAGACTGGAGTGAATGGATGTTTAATTAGGAGGATTAATCACGCACAGCTGACCCAGTCATTAAGGTTGTGGGCTGTTACTTTCCACACCTGCAGGTGAAGACAGAGAACGAGAGGGAGGAGAGGAAAGAAAGAATGTTCTAGACATAGAAGGAATCTTTCTATGTTTATATTTTTTTTTGCGCGCATTGAAATAACAATACAATACTACAATTTTTCATTTCTTCGTCTGGCAAGACGCACGTGTGTGTATATGTGTGTGTGAATGTGTGTTCAATGATTCTTAGTCTCAGTCGCTAAAGAAACGAAAACACAGACAAAACTGAACATGATTTTGACAATTTGATTTGATGGAAAACTTATAGACAAAAGAAACTATCATATAGTTCGCGCAAAGTATGTTAGCAATAATTAATTATCAATAAACGATAACAGCAGATGTAAGTACTTCTATTTCTGTACATCTCTATCTCTCAAACCACACAAGTGTTCAATGCTGCGCGTTCGCTCGAACACACACATACACACACATACACACAAACTTTAAATTCACTTTTCAGGTTGAACTACTGTTCTTTTCCAAGTCAGCTTCGGTCTCCCAACTCTCCTCTTCCCCTGAGGGTTGCAGTCAAGTGCCTGCCTGGCAATGGTGTCAGCTGGTTTGTGCAGGGTGTGTCCTGTCCACCCCCATTTGCGCTTTGTTTACTTTGTTTACTGTTTAGTTGTTCACTTAGCTTGTCTTCAAGGTACGCTCGTTTATTTCAACGGTCTACTTCCTATATCTCTGGGTTCAACCCAGTGCAAGATAATCCAAAGCCATTGTGACTATCCCTTGCAGATGCAAACCTAGAAACACATTCATTGCACATAAACTAGAACCGTTAAGTCCATCACTTACATAAAATGGCCGTGGCTCATCCACCGTAGGTAGACTGCTTCTCCATGGAAAGTAGCATTTCGTTTGTTTTATTTTATTTTTTGGGGGAGAAGGTTCAGGTTGGAGTCCCTTTAGTTGCTAATGTGTCGATACAGTTTGAAGTAACCTATGTATAGGGCTACAGACTATAATCGGAAACATTATTTAGACACTTGGTATGCGTGCACACTTGCAGACACAGATACAGCACGCAAGCCCATAACAGACACACACACACACATACACACATACACACATACACACATACACACATACACACATACACACATACACACATGACAGATTTACACTGATAGCAAACAGTTATAACGCCATTTCCATGCTTGATGCCAAATTTTATTTCAGTTTTGTTATTCCAGAAGTTTCTGTCCTTCAGGTTCACATTAACGCATCCTGAGTGTCAACTCCAGCCTGTCATCTTCAGGCCCGCAAGGTGTTCTTGTTCATCAGCTCCGGAGAATGTAGAAGTAGATGAGACTAACGTACAGGAGAGGTTGGCATCGGAGAATGTGGTTCTGATGTATAATCGTCATGTTCAGGGTGGATCTACGAAATAGAAAAACATTATTTTTTTATATTCTTATTTCTAAAATTAAACTGCTCCATCAGTTGTGGCGACATGTGATCTCACAGGTAAATCCTGCTGATAGTAGAAATTCTTTAAATTACATCTCTTGTAATTAAAACTTACTATCATGCACTCCTTCTCTCTCTCTCACACACACAATGATATAGACGCTTCATTAAAAGATTGTGGATTTGTGGAATACTATAGTCTTGATGATTTAATAATAATCATCATCATCATCATCATCATCATCATCATCATCATCATCATCATAATAATCATAAGAAGAGTCATTATCATCGTATGATTTATAAAGCACATAATTAAGGAAAATTGAGAGTGTCATTCATCTGCAGAGAAGGATAACAGGCGGACAAGTCAACAAACTATATACACAGCTATTTGTACATACTCTTTCCCATTCGATCAGGAATTCTCTTCTGCTAATGACCCCATCATCTGCAACAGAAAACTTGTTTTAATTAACGCTTGTTCATTATACATCTCATTAGAAAGCAACATATTTACTTCATGGATAACAAGGATTAATAACACTGCCTACCAAAACTGGAGAGTTGGGGAGGGGAGAGATTGCTAGACAGACAGACAGACAGACAGACAGACAGACAGACAGACAGACAGACAGACAGACAGACAGACAGACAGACAGACAGACAGACAGACAGACAGACAGACAGACAGACAGACAGACAGACAGACAGACAATGATAGATAGGGCGGTGAAGGAATTTCAGCAAGAGAAGTGTTCAGTGTACCAATAAATTTTCTTTTTCACTAAGAATAAATCAAACGCTGATGTGTTAAAAGAAGGGAAATTCGTGTAGTGCCAGTTACTCACTGTTGGTATCGAAGACCTTAAACAACAGAATTTTATCGTTGACGCTGAGTGTGGTGTTGGTGACTTGCTTGAACAGCAGCTCGGCCGAGTGTCGGTTCTCCTCCTCTTCTTCAGAAGTGTATTGGGTGATCGACTCCCAGGTCTCGATGAACTCTTCTTCCGTGATGATACCATCACCTGAAACCGCCATGACGACACTCTTACGCAATTAACAAACCGTGAACTAAGGGTAAGTTAGTTAATGTCTGATAAAGGTATTGAAAGTTGTCCCGTTGTCGAACAGCATAGTTGTTATGTGGTAACATTAAAAATCGCCCATAATTAAAATTCGATGTCTTGTCGACAAACTAGAGATCACTGATAAAAGAAAAAGGGGCGTAGGTATGGGTTGAGCTAGGTGCTAGTGGTGGTAATAATAATAATAATACTAATGATGATGATGATGATGATGATGATGATGATGATGATGATGATGATGATGATGATGATGATAATAATAAAAAGTTGACTTGTATAGCGCTTTGCCCCACTATTAAAGGTGGGCTCAAAGCACTTTACTAAAGAGAAAAACACACAGCCTTAAGTGGTTACAGCAAGCCAACCGCAGACCATAGTAGCTTTACACGGGAAGGGGGACGGGAGAGAATTAGTTGACCCTCCACCCTACCATCAGGTGAGAGGGTCAACTGGGGTGGAGAGGTCTTTCTTCTGTCCGTGCTGGCTACTTGTTGATTGGATGAAGGATGGTAGGTGAGTCGTTGACCAATGACATCTCTTGTTGAATGTATCAGGGCAAATATGTGACCTTAAGTAGAGAAACCAGAAGCTGGCAAGATACTGCTCGGCACACCCAGGCACAAACACTAACACACACACACACAAACACATACACATACACACTAACACACACACATACAGAGGTTAGTGTAGATGATGGGTGTGTACTGTTACCGTTCAAGTCGGCATTGGGAACTGTGGCCCAGAACTCTGTCACATTCACTTTGTTGTCACCATCTTGGTCGAACAAACTGAAGACTTTGTTAAAGATATGGGCGTGGGGTCCTCCAGGTAAATGAGAACTGAAACAAATATCCAGTTCATGAAAGTGCCCTTTAGTTAACGGAATATTTTATCTTTTTCTTGAATCATGCAACTTCTTTCACACTATGTTGCCGGGACATTTTGCTTTTATTGCAAATCTTATAAAATGTTTTCTTGAATGTGAGAATTTTTTATTTCTCTTCTCTATCGTCATGGATGTGTCAAAGAGGCAAAATCACATGATCTGCACATTTCTTACCTGAAGCACAAGGTAGTCAAAGAGATCAAGATCCAGTAAGACAGCATAGTGACGGATTCCGCAACGTACGTGGCTGGCAAAGTTCACCTGCAGAAACTTATATACACATGTATTTAAGGGGGGACAGGGGGGTGGGTGCTGCTGTGCAACCTTCTCTCTCTCTAGCGCTGTCTTGGTCAATATGTTTGTCCCAGATGTGTATACGAAAAGAAAAGATAAAGTGTGGGGAGGAGGCGTGGCAAAGTACGTAGGACCGGGATGTGACCCCCAAAAAATACAATAATGAATACAAATTTTCTCCAATTAACCATTCCTACCACTTAAAAAAGTGATGGCGCTATGAAACAAATAAGTGGAAGCCTTTAACTGGAAAAAGGTTTAACCAAGAGCACCGAGTGTCTAGTTAAACGCTCCGTCATACTCCGGGAAAGGAAGGAAGGCAAGAGAGTAGCAAAGGTGAATGAAAGATGAAAAGAAATCAAGCACAAAAGACAAGATGACGAGAACAACAAAGAATAAAAGAAAGATAGAAAAAAGAAAGAAGAAGAAATATCACGATTAGTCACCACCGGTACAAGCAACAGCTTGCCGCAAGATTGGCTTCATCCACGATGAAAGTACACAAAAACAAATGTAGAAGACAAGCGATAGATATAGTGTTGTCTTCGAATTGTCCAGTAGTCAATAATCGGTGTGTGTGTGTGTGTGTGTGTGCACTGAAAGACTAAAGTGAATAGATGTTTAATCAAGAGGATTAATCTCGCACAGCTGAACTAGTCATTAAGGTTGTGGGCTGTTACTTTCGACACCTGCAGGTGAAGACAGAGAACACAAATCCTGAACTAAATGAGACGGATTAGAGGAAAGAAAGAATGTTGTAGAAATAGAAGATATGTGTGCAAGAAGCGCGAGTGCGTGCATAGGTGTGTGTATGTGTGTTTAATGCATCTTAGTCTCAATCCTTAAAAATACGAAAAAACGTAGACAAAATTGAACTTGATTTTGACCGTTTGATTTGATGGGAAACTGATAGAAACAATGATTTTTCTGCTTGTGTTTTCAAAAAATTCCTTGCTGGTAAAAAAAATTGTGTAGGTATGCACTAAGTCATGAATACTGAGCTTTAGTCGCTATCTGAGAGTAGTTACAATCTCAGGCAAACAAACACAAATATCTCGTGTACATAAGTGTGAGAAAATTTATGTACTAGGTTTCAGGGTTGCAGTCGTCTTCTGTAATGCAAACGATGAACTTTACCCTCGCCATGTTTGTGAGCTTTGACTTCTTCCTCATCCTTCTCACACACATCATTCAAGCATACACAGAAGTGCCTATAAGAGTACTCATTAAAGAAATTAATTACAAGTACATAATTAAGATTGTAAATGCGCTGTTCAAATGTTTAACTCATGAGAAAAATACCGGAACAGTCAATGGGAGAGAAGCACACTTTGTTACTTTTTCTTATAACATACTCTAAAACCTGTAAAATAGAAATTTGTGGGCGTAGATTCTTCAGTGTGATGTTCCAACCTTTGGTTAGGAGAGTCTGATAGAAAGAGAACTACAACCTAGCTGCGCATATAGTTTCTTTTTCTCTGAGCAGTTTGTGTTTTTTTACCCCGATATCAGTAGATGTAGGCGATAGAAGACTAAACTGTAAATTTCAACCTCCGAAACCCTTCGGTTAATTAATTACCCGCTACGTTTCGCTCATGCGATCAATCAGCGCTGATAACAGTGTACTACGTCACGCTGGTGCACCACTCACAACATTGTGACGTCTACACCAATCAGAGAGAGAGAATGAGCGACAGTTGGGATTATTCGTACTCTGACAGTCTGCATTTTTCGTGGTTCTGAACAAATGTTACTTTAGCACGAGACATGCAGACTTTCAATGTCCGAATAACATGAACTGTCGCTGTGATTGGTGTTGGCTGCTGACAATGTTGTGAATGGTGGTCCAACGTCACGTGGTCTTTCATGTGTTTACAGAATCTCTATATTGCTACAACCATGTGAGCTAATGATAACTGCTACTTTACTTTTGCCTTCAATGTAACATTAAAATATCTTTACTTGACTTCTACTCTTGCCCGTGGAAACAGTCGAGTCGTACGATACAGTAGAAGGCTGTCACGATCTGGGGATGAGTGGTGTAGGATGTCCGCCCTTGATTCTCTTTTCGTCTTCCGCCTTTCTGCTCCATCATCAGTTTTAGCTCTGCCTTAATAAAAACAAAGTGCCAGTGTGTGTGGCTTGTTAAAGCACACACATTACAAAATTAAAACCCGAGCATAAGAAATCATGTTTCTCTATATGACCGTAAGTGTCGATATATAGCACGTGAGTAAAATGGAGAGGAGTGTAGAGTTTGGTGGTCAATTATTTGACTGTGAACGCCAAGTGAAGGCAACAGTTTACAAAAAAGTAAAGACACATAGTTTGCTATATGGAATTTAGTTTGAACAATAATCCTTCTGTTTTAGAAGAAAAAGGACAGCTAAGGTAAAAAAAAGTGCATTAGAGCAAAGACAAATAGACAGGTACCTTTAGAAGAAAAAAATGTCAAAAATATAAACATGGAAAAAAAGAACACCAATATCCATAGATTTAAAACGTAGGCTGGTAACACGCAGAAAAGTTTAAAAAGTTTCAAAAAAATCCCATGCAATTGCTTAAGCTGTTGTTGAAAGTAATACCGGGTTTTTTGTGTGAGTAGCTGTTCTGATGTCTGCCATCAACATCGAAAGTCACTGTAGTAAGTTCAGTAGACACGGAGACAATCGGCTTGAAAAATGGAGGAGTTGCCGCCCTTTCACTTGATGTATAAGGCACAAACAACGAAAGCATTAACAACGCCAATGGCAAAAAAAAAAAACAACCTTCGTACATGACACGTAGAAAAATTGTTCCAGGTCAAGATATGGATCGCTCAGTTAAATGAATAATTAGTCCAGGACAAATGAAATTTGCACGCAGGACGCCTCTACCTGCAAAACCTTCTACCCATAATGCACAGCAAACAGAAAAAATCTTAAGCATGCTATAATTATCTTCCTTTCACACATGTTTCACGCCTATCGTTGTAATTATAATCACTTTCACACTAGCTTAAATACCAAACTATGTAACATCCTTTGATGCCTCACAGCCATGACGGTTGAGTTTGGTACCCACAACACGTGACACACATGACAACATACTCAAATAAAACCAAATACAGCAGAAACTTTCTAGGGATTCAAAATCCGTACTATTAAAAAAAGTAGTAGACAGGTCCACATTCACAAAGGAAGTCAATGTAGACAATGGTATATAAAATTTCAAACTTTGAAAAAAAATTCTGTTCTGTTTCATAATCCGAGTAGCAGCAACATACACGGTTTAATGTAAGCCAAGATAATTTGAATACAGTTTGCACGCACACACATTGAATATGTTGATGGAGATAACAATGGGTATGTACCTCTTTTAATTCCTTATTTGTGTGTGTGTTTTGAAAATATATTTTTACCCTCAAGAACTTGCATAGCCATCAACTACATGTGTATATAGATTCCTTTAGAGTTTTTGTTTTGCTGTCATCCATATTATAAATAGAAAATATTAATAAATAAAAATACCCCAAAACAGCTCTTCAAAATCTTTGCTCATTTCTGTTTCATGGTGTGTGACATTTTCTGTTGTCATAGCTGAAATATTTTTACATGTCATTGTACTTGCATCTGTCTATGCCTGAGCTGTGCTGACAGACTTTCTGTCCATCAGCATCCGTAGCATAGAGATGCAGGTACACAAGGTTTGAACCTTAGTCCGGCCACTGACCGGAGGACAGGTGTTTGCTGATGGACTGTCTGCCCATCAGCATCGTATCATGGCGGTTACAAAACACAAGTTATGACACCATTGTCCGGTCCTGACCGCTTGCCAGGGTTTGCTTTACCCCGGTTTGCAGGGACCGGATCCCAGACATTGGTCTTTATTATCTCTTTCTTCAACCCTTTTCACTGTTTTGTGGAAAAACATGAAGACTTTATGGAACATGCTATAAACAATGTTAGTTGCGGGCTTTTGGAAGGAAAGAAAGAAAGGTGCTAAGACATGTTACTAGTCCAATTTCCGCATGTTCAAAGGTTGGTCGGGATTTTCGTCCTTAATTCTAGTTATTTTCATGTTTTGAATCATCATTATGACTATAATGACTGAGAAAAATGGAAAAAAGTGCTAAGTGTCTGTGCGTGTATTTATGGAATGTGGTGTGTGGTATGTGGATGTGTGAAACTCAATCTTCTATTATTTATAACAAATTTTGTCTTACCAGATGCACATTCCGTCATCGTAAAACCACCTGAAAAAGTGAGCAAAAGTTGTAATCAAACAAAAAAGCTGTAGTTGGACGGGAGAAAAAGTAAAGAGAGAGAGAGAGAGTGAACGAGAAAGAATTTAAAAAAATAGAAAAGAAGAAAAGGTGCATGATTTAAGCTAAAAAGACAAAGTAGGTAGACAGTTTCATTGCATGAATAGTCATTAACTATATTACATACCTCTATGCGTCTCTCTCTCTATATATATATTTTTTCAGGTTTAAAATTATGGTTTTTTTATGTATTTACTATTGCTTTACATAATCCATCCACGCGATTATGTTATTGCCTATCTAGAAGCATTTGTTTTTGTTTTATTGTTATGATAATGCTGGGTAGTGAGAAGTTCCCTGGGTGGTTGATTTCTTGTCATGTTTGTGGTAAAGTTCGATGTCATAATGTACAACTTAATGTAAGTAAATTAAAAATGTATTTATGCTTCATTCTAAGGTTTTCTTCTGACTTTGTTTTCTAAGGTAAGCAGCTGTTTGCAATCCTATCCTTAATTAACCACACTTACCAGATTCCATCTCCAGAAAATCTCCTGCAAAAATAAAACATAAAATGCTTAAGAAGCAATGGGGGCATCAGCAGAAGTCAATGAGTGTGTGAGAGAAATACAGAAAGTGGTGTTTATGGGGTTTGTATGTGCATGTGTCTTAGTAAATGCTTTTGAATGTATATAAAAAAATATTAGAGGGAGATGAGAAGCACGAATGAGGTAAAGAAAGAATTAGAAAGAGAATGAATAAAGGAAAATTCACTTATGGAACGTGGTATGTGGTGTGTGGATGTGTGTCTTATCAAAAGGTTTTATAGGCGAGAAAAGAAAAACCAAAGCGTGAAAAGAAAGAAAGAAACATATAAAGTCGGAAGACAATTGTAAATTAAGTTTAACATTTTACCCTTTTCAAACTTTTGTGCATATGTGAGGAGGTTATTACATTTTTTTTCGACATGAAGAATTTGTGAACTTCAACCTTCTATTATTTATAAAAGTTTTGTCTTACCAGATGCATATTCCGTCATCGAAATATCACCTGAAAAGGTGAGCAAAAGTTGCATTCAAATAAAAAAAGCTGTAGTTGGACGGGAGAGAATGTAAAGACATAGATATTGAGCGACAACGAGTTAATAAAAGAAAAAGAAAAAGATAAAAAGGGGCAAGATGAAGTAATACGAAGTAAGTAGACAGTTTCTTTGCATAGTTATTAGCTATATTACATACTTCTATGCGTCTCTCTCTCTATATATATTTTCAGGTTTTAAATTATGATTTTCTATGTATTTACTATTGCTTTACATAATCTATCCATTATGTTATTGGCTATCTAGAAGGATTTGTTTTTGTTTTATTGTTACGATAATGCTGGATAATGAGAAGTTCCATGCGGGTTGATTTCTTGTCATGTTTGTGGTAAAGTTCGATGTCATCATGTAAAAATTAATGTAAGTGAATTTAAAGGATGTGAATGGATTTTGTGTTGTTCTGGTGTCAAACGCGTGCTGCGTGTAATGTGTCAACATGAGTACCAAGTATATACAAGTATATACAACAATCTATTTAACGAAGAAGACACTTTTCTATCATTGGTAATCATGTTGGAACAAATTGAAACGTATTTCTTTCCTATATTTTGTAGCTACATGTGTGAAGAATTTATAATAAAGAAATAGTTAGATCATAGTCAAAATTATGTTAATATTAATGAATTATATATGTACATTAAGGTATTAACATACTTTGAGTAACCCTATATACTACGAGAATTTTATAGCGTTGGCTGTACCAGGATTTTCTTTTTAGATTTTGTGTATTTATGATTCATTCTGAGGTTTTCTTATGGCTTTGTTTTCTAAGGTAAGCAACTGTGAAAATTTGCAGTCTTATCCTTTTTTTTTAGCCACACTTACCAGATTCCATCTCCAGAAAATCTCCTGCAAGAATCAAACATAAAATGCCTATGAAGCAACGGTGCCGCAGCAGAAGTGAATGAGTGTGTAAAAAATATTAGAGGAGAAGCACAAAAGAGAAAAAGAAAGAATTAGAAAGAGAATGAACGAAAGAAAAAATTAAAAAATGAAAGAAAGAAAAAAATTAAAAAAGAAAAAAAGAAAAAATATAAAAATAAAGAATAAAAGAAAGAAAAGAGAGAAAGAATCAATGAATTAAAGGAAGGAAAATGAAAGAAAGAATAAAAGAATAAAGAACATGAAAGAGAGAAGCAATGAACAAATGAATGAAAACAAAAAGAACGAATGAACAACAAAAACAATGAAAGAATGAATAAATGAATAAATAAAAGGAAGAATCAAATACAATGAATTTATGAATGAAAGAAAAAGAGCGTGAAATAGAAAACTACAAGCACAAAATACAACTAAAAAGAGTAGACATGCTTACTGCATTATTTACAAACTTAATATATAGTACACTGAAATCAATAGAGATATCTTTTTGAGCAGGCAAACTATATCCTATTATATTTTGTTATTTATTGCACCTCTTCAGTGAAAAGATCTTACAAAAAAAATAATTAAAATGCTTCATGTTTGTGTTTGTTTTCTCCAATTATCAACATGCTGAAGTCGTGCGTTTGTGATTTATCAGAAGTCACCCTTACCAGAAGAATAATCCAGAGTCAGAATATTCTCCCCTGTACAACAAAACAGAAAGTGATAAATAAACATGCATAATAATACATAGCAACATTATCTTTCCCGGTACTTGTGTGGGTGTGTGTGGACGGGGAGTTGGTTTGTGGGTATGGGTGGGAGTAGGAGAGAAAGAGAGAGGAATAAGAACATGAGATAACTAAAATAACTAAGAAGGAAGTTGTAGTGTCTGATTGGTCACTTTACAAACACTCAGGATGTCAGTTTGCGAGACTGAGAGATAATGTCATGTCATCTTCACCACTTAGTACTTCCTGTCCAGCAGTGATTATAGAATAGACGAGTGACATATGGATCGACTAGTCGGTAATTTAAAGCCACCATAACTCAAATTAAAGCTGTTGTTTAAATGATAACTAGAAATAACAGAGAAAATCTCTCAATCATGTAAAGCAGCTGATAGGACGAGTTGTATGTAGTAAAGTGTTGTTAGTGTATCTGTATCAACTAAAGTGAAGAGCAAAAGAAATGCATCTTTTCGGTATGAAGTTCAGAAAAGCTTAGTATAGTAAAAATTAAATTTTGTCTCTTTTATTACTGCAAAAAATTCTTTAACAACTGCTACGATAATATGATTGCTAGCTTGATGTTCAGTTTAAATTGTGAATCGTGGGTACGTAAGATAAAAATGTACAGAAAGAAATAAATATGAAAATTTTACATCATCACAAATGGTGCTATTTTAGTCTCCGTACTTTTATCTTTAACAACAACTGTATTGTACTTTAGGTATTTACATTATAGAGTTGTGTATGATTCCCCCGTAATATGTAATTATATTTATATTTGAGTTTTTTAGTTTATAAATTTCAATAAAATAGTTTATAATAAAATATCAAATATATATCCTTCTAGCTAAAATCAGTCAGTACTGCACCTGTGAAAGTAAAGGCCAGGACCAGTAACATCAAACCACCCAGGTGGCTCATTCCAGCTGTTTTCATCACAACAATACTGGAGTCACAGTCTTGCTTGCTGGAGCTTGGGTGATGCCACTGACATGTAGATGGACGACAACAGAGTTTAACGCCCATCCGAGGCTCCGACACACCCATTCTTTTTCAGTGAGAGTGTCAACATCCGTGTAAATCCACTCAGCATCATGGCATCCCCGGCGCCACACAGTAGAGGGCCCTAAAATTATTATTGAGACTGTATAATTATTATTGTTTCAGGACGTGCAGTGTACACCAAGACATAAAATAATAGCTGTTGAATGTTTGTAGCCATCTTTGTGTGTCACTGAAAAAAGGATGCAATAGCAAATCATAAAATGATTACATATTACAGTAGCATCGGACATTGGGCGTGGACAGATTAGTAGAAAGTTGGCAAATCGTCCTTCTGCTCTTCTCTCTCTACCCTCTCTGTCTCTTTGTATGCGTATTCTTAAGCCAGGTGAAGTTTCTTGTAACTAGATTAAATTTTTAATATTTTAAATATAGAAAAAAACATGTAGTGCTAACGTGTGTATTGAAGTGTTTTTGTCATCTGGTCACTAATTGTGATATTAACGTCTGCAATAATTAAAGTTTACGACTAATTTATCAGCGAGTCCACCTAAAAGACTCATGATAAATAAACCTCCTCGGCCAGAAAGACCTATTGCCCTCATCCCCCACTCTCCAGACATATCAGACAGGTCTACAGATGGTCAATACTCAGTGGGGTGTGGTCCTCTCTGACTAGTTTTCATTTCCTCCATATTCACACTCGCAGGATGATCTTAGCAAAAAAGCATCCACACACAATGTCTCACAGAAACTGACCAGTCTATCTAGATTAACACTCCTCCCCCATCATTATCATCTTCCCCCTATCCCCGACCTCATTAACTTTGTTATCCGCTATTTTTAAGCTAATCAGTTCCAGTGCACAAACTATCACGTGTGCCCTATAAAACATGCATTAATAAATTATATCTACATATATAAATGTTATTTTTCAAAATGTAAACTCTGCTATAGTCTATATCAAAAAATCATTCACCATGTAGAAGCATAATGTCCATGTATTGCTCAATGTATAAGGTACACCACCCACGAGCAGGGTAACACAAGACATCTAACCGTTCTTTAGAGATATTGTTTATGGGGATATCTCGAAACACAGGGTTTTGTCACTTAAGTGATAAAGCGGATACTTGTGACAAGGAGGTGTCAGGGCGGATGTAAAGTGGAGATATTTTATATTAAATTGAAGGCATAACGAAAGAGCAGGGATCTCATGGTTGTGCGTAGCTACACTGTATGATTCTACAAAACTCACTCCAGTCCAGTCTGAGGGCTAGCTATTAGTTTCACGACTTGTTAGCCAAAGATTCAAGTAAACAGGACACCAAGAGCGACCACTGTTATAAGAGAGCTTGGAGTCAGTCACACGCTTTTTAGACGGGTACCCGTCTCTAGATTGGGGTGTGCAGTTCTGTGATGATCGTGGACTGGCAACGGACCCACACACACACAAACAAACAATCAGACGCGCAAGCTTTCATACTTTTCCAGCATTGATACCGAAGAAAATCAACTTTGCTGATACTCGGAGGCGGACGTGGTCGGGGAGACATCCGGGTCTGCGCGGCTTCACTTCTTCACCTAAGTGGTCGTTGTTGGTATCCTCTCTGGTTGATGAGGACAGCCACTTCACCGTAAGAACAGATAGGTGAAGTGCTGCCACATTCTGTGTTTTAGTTGGGGTTTTTTTTCATGCTTTTGCACAGTTATCTATCGTTGGATTTTCTTCCGTGTATTTTTGAGTATGCAGACAGTGTGAGTGAGAGAGAGAGGGGTTGAGAAAGAGTAAAAAAAGGGGGTAAATATAGGAAAACAAACTGATCGTCTAGAAAATACTAAACACTAGTGATTCAAATATAAAACACATAGAGAGAGAGAGAGAGAGAAAAGTGACTTGAGAGAGACTTGAAACACAAAGCAAACCAACAGGTAAACTGACACACAGATGGTCAACTTTAGTCAGAGGCCTAACCCACTATCTGTATCCCCGGAAACAATGTACGTAGATGATGTTACGCAATCATCGCGCATGCGCAGAAAGTCCTGCCCTGACCAGGAAGGAGTATCTTCATTCAGAGACCTCGTTATCCTTCCCACAGTGAGTCCTTTATCGCCTCAGAGACTTCATCACACAAGCATCTGACATCAGCTTGTCTCACTCCTCTGTAGCAAACCTGACATCAACTGTCATGAGTGGGTCGTGCGGTCTGGTGCCGGTCATCCTGGTCCTGATTGTCGCCGGTAAGTCTTCATTGCTTTGATTTGGTGTTGGAGAGGAATTTTTGTTTTCTGTTCTCCAAGTTTGTCTGCTGTTCTCCCTGTCTGCTGTTTCTTCTGACTGTCGACTTTCTCCTGTTCGGCCATTCTTACTAATCTTTCCTGTTTTGCTGTCTTACTTCTTGCCAATCTTCCTTTGTGATATTGTAGCTCTCAGATATGTCTTTTTCTCATTATTGTCTCGTTTTGTGTTCAACCTTCTCTTATTTTTTGTTTGTTTGGTGTTTTTCTTCTTTTCTTTATATTCCATTTCTTTCTCTTAACTCCTTTCTTGTTGTTTTTGTTCTTTTTTCTTTGTCCACGCCATCCTCATATGGATAGTATTACATTTTTAACGAGAACCACAACTGTTAAATGAGGAACAAAGATTGTTTTCAAAGGGAGAGAGCCTAGAAATGGGGAAAATATACTTAATCATTACCTGCCATCACTTCACTGAGAGTGTGCACGTGATTTGATTAATTTGTACTGATTTGCGGCAATATCTTCACCTTTGTAAATGGCCTGTAGTTTTCTTTAATTTTAAGGCTTTGAGATTTTTTGTATGTTGTGGTTATCAAGGATTTGTGTTAGAAGAAAGGATGAATTAAAAGCATTTAAAATCCAAGGAGAGAGCACAGACTTGACAAGTAACGCGCTCACACAAATGTAATAAGAAGTTTATGGTGTGTTTGAAATAAATAGTAAATTAATTTTCCCTGAACCATGTAAAAATCACAGCAACTCTATTAGTTTGAAAAATAAATAAATAAATAAAATAAAGTAAAAAAAAAATAGAATAAACCTTTAATGCCTTTTACAGAAAAGATTCAATTCTGTGAGGTCACATTTATCTATAGAAATGTCTAATTGCCATACCTAATATGAACCCAACCATTCCGAGCTGTCAACTCCACGACAAACTGTACAATGGCTGACCTGTGTTCCTGACCTGTTAATGGTGAACTGTGTATACTTTGATGTTGAGACGAAAGGAAGTACTCGCCCATATCCGGGAAATTGTTTCTTGTACTGAACTTTAAACTATTTGAAAGAGAAATCCCCTCTAGACCATTTAACTATTATGTTCCTTTATCAAGTCGAAAAATTGACTAGTTAAGAGACAAAGTTAGGTGTTAAAATAATGTTTGTGACATGTATGCACACAATAATTCAGCTGCTTATTTTCTAATTTTAGTAACAGGGACACAGGCACAATGTACCGACCCAGAATTAAATACATTGTTTAAATGTATTACTCCTTACAATGACAAGTTCAACAAGACTTTTGGAACTGGAGGCTCATGCAACAATACTATTATACGTGTATCTGCAGACGTGTGCAAGTGAGTTACACAGACTTTTTATTCTTTATACCTTAATATATATATACATTAAACACCAATACAATCTCCTCTTTCTCAGTTCAAATGACACACATACACACACTCTCACAAGCATCACACACGATCAAAGAGAAGACAACATTTATTTTTTTAAAGTTATCGACATAATAATGTAGTGCATGCTACCAGCTAATAGAAAAAATAAAATGCTTAAAAATGTCAAAGATCACGCTGTTTCGTACTCTGACTTCTCTATTCTTCTGAGCTCTGCCATGTTGGTCTAGGTGAAATATCTACCAACTGTGCCAAGAGCAGATACAAAAAGAAAAAAAATAATCTAGGCTTTAACAATAATTTATTGTTCACTTGTACTCCAGGGATTTCGCCTCCATTGTGAACTGTACCAACCAGCTAGACGTATCCAGAACATCATGTCGACCACACGCTGTGGAACAGATCGACCAACATTTGTGTATGGTTATAAATCTCAATTGTACTAAAAAAAAGATTATGATGATCGAATGAAAACACACATACACTTATGTATGTAAGTTCTCCCCCGAAAAGTATCGTACATGTATGTGTAAAGATTCATGTATAACTATTAAGAATACCCACTAACTAATGATAGATTGAGAGATAAATACAATATTACTGAGATCCTTAGTATTTAAGATTTGTATATTTTATCTGCAGATAAAGCATGTAGATATTATTGAGAATGCTGATAAGAACGAAAGTGAATGAATTGCTTTTTGGCACTGAATCATTGACAAACACCTTGTTCTTATTACAGTTATTCCTTGTAAAGTGAACGACTTTAAACAATCGTGCCCCAACGCTCCAGCAATTGACGTTGGTAAGAGCTGTGTATTTCTCTCTTCCTCTCTTTCTCTGTCAATCAAACACACACACTCTCTATCTTTTGTGCGGGGAAATTTTAGTATATTTATCGCTTTCACCTTTATACATTAATTTCTTTATTAAATTTCTTCTATAATTTTTTTTTGTTTGTCGAAGGTTTTTATTATTCTTTGTCTTTAGTTGAAGCTTTATAATCCTTATCAAGCATGCTGTAGCTACGAAGTAAATATTAACTATCCTAATGATAAATAAGCGTCTACATATCAGTACATCTGTATGTCTGATTTCCTTTGCACTCAAGGCTCTAGTAGTCGTCTGTAGAGGTAGATGTTGACGATACACAAAACGAACCTCTAGACTGGAAACCGACCTCCTATTCTCATATTCAAACCTTCTGTTAAAGCTGTTTTCAAATACAGGAAACTAAATTACTCTTTAAACAACCCTGGGATAATCTGGCTTCTTCATGCCTACGACCTCTCAACACGAAATTGGAATCCGTTGTGACGTCCATGCGGATTTTTGACAGTTGTAGTCTGGGACAGGGAAAAGTACAACTATAAGCTACAAGTGTAACGATTGATCTTTGTCCCTGAGGTAGGCCTTTTTTTTAAAAAAAAATGTGGTGATTCTGTTGCAGGCGGAGCTTCAGGTGTTAACATCTCGCTGTGGCTGCTGGGAGTGGTCATTATTGTGTCCCTGATAACGCATATGTAGCTGTCACCGCGGGGAAGAAAAGTGCAGGACCTGGATGTGACAAAAAAAGCAAGCAAAACAAAAAGAAGCGTTACTTCACTTTTTCTATTTAAAGGAACATATATACTTTCCTACACAAAGACAAAGGGATACAATATCCCAATAAATACTACGAACTAATTTTGATAATAAATAACCCTACATATAATAAATAAAATAACAGACACTCAAGTAAGAATCAGAATCTTGTTTGTTTTTTGTTTATTTTGCAGTCACTTCTCATTACAAGGTCAACCTTTCACTCGCTCTCTCCTTTCCTCTCGGTATCCTCCTACACATGCACCTTGAAGGCAATGAATACAAATATTCTGCAATTAATCATTTCTACCACTTAAAAGAAAAGTGATCACTTCATAAACAAACAAAAACTTGCCACAAAAGCGGCTTCATCAACGATGAAAGCACACACATCCATTTGTACAAGTCAAACGGTAAATATAGTGTTGTCTTCGAACTGTCCAACAGTCAATAGTCGGTGTGTGTGTGTGTGTGCACTGAAAAGCTGGGGTGATAAATGCTTAATTTGGAGGACTAATCACGCACAGCTGACCCGGTCATTAAGGTTGACTCAGGCCGCGGTGTAGATGTCTACAGGCTGCAGCTGAAGATGGAGAACACAAATCATGAGTTAAACAAGAGAGAGAGGAGAGAACCAAAATGTTTCTAGTCATAGATGCATCGCATTAGTGTGTGTGTGTTTCAATACACCTCGGTTTCAACTATTAAACACAAAACACTTAGACAGAACTGAAAATGATTTTGACCGTTTGATTTTAAAGGAAACTGATAGAAACAAGTTTTTTTGTTTGTTTAATGTGTAGCAATCTCAGTGTATGTTGGGCTTGCTTTAGACCTTCAAAAAGTTCTTAAAAGATAACTCCACATACTCAGCTCCATGGCACCCCGACGCCTACACAAGAGGACACCCCAATATAATGATTTAGATTTTGTGTATTATTGTTTCAGGATGTCTATTGTACACCGAAAATTAAATAGCCGTTTAATATTTGTAGCCATCTTTATTTGTCAGTGGAAGCCTCCCCCAGTACAAACAGGATGGAACAGCAAATCATAGAATGATCACACATGACAGTAGTATAAGGCGAAGGTATTTTTGTCATCTGATACTCATTGTGACATTAAAATCTCCAATAATTAAATTTTACGACTAATTTATCCACAATCATGAATAAATAAAAAGACCTTGAAATACAAGCAGTATAGAAGCTGCTAGAGAGCACCATGCCGGACAGTCAGTCCTGCGGAGCAAGAACAGTGGCCTTTGATGACGCCGCCGCCAGGTGACAGGTGTGAACATCGTCCACAGCTGAGAGACACAAAGCATAATATTATTGTCACCTGGGCCACCTAGACAGTTCCCTCATCCCCCACTTGTCAGACGGGGCTACAGATGGTCAATATTCAGTGGTGTGAGGTCCTCTCTGCCTTGTGTGTAGTTTGAGTAGGCGATGTGTGTGTAGGTGTTCGTGGATGCATGCGTATGTAATTGCGAGAGTAAGAGGGTGATATCTAATAAAAATGCAACTTCTGCCTTTGCACTTATATATATATATTTTCTTTTTTTCTATATCGATGCAAGTTTCATTTAAGCCACCTTCTGAATAGCCATGCCCGTACTCCAGAATAAAAAAAAAAATTAATGCGTTTGTTCGTCGCAACGCTCAACTATGGCAGACCAGGTAAGGAGAAAATGGAAACACAAGGCAAACCAGCAGCTACACTGCCACACAGATGGCCGGACTACCATATTTTATTCTGATGCCTAACCCGCTCTCTGCATCCCCGGAAACAATGTACGAAGATGCTGTTACGTAGTGTCACGCATGCGCAGAAAGTCCTGCTCTAAGCGGGAAGAGAATTTATTTTTTCTCAGAACAATGTTATGTAGGAACCTTACTCTAGCCTTCTGATTGGCTATACTTGCTCATGTGACTTAATCTCCAACCCACATGGCTTTGTATCCACACACGCATCGCATTCTTTTGGGTTGTCGTCTGCTCGATGTGAAGACTCCACATAAGATAGTTTGTTACACGAATAAGCAGCAGTAATAAATATTACAAACAGCATAATTAAAAAATAACCATTGGATTATATATTTCAGGATGAAATACAGCTGAAGTTTACCGTGAATCATGGCAATGATAAAAATGATGCTTACCAACATCAGCGACTCTTATTTGAATGTGAAAACCCACAACACGACGATGTGTGTTTGTACAAAGCCATGTGGGTTCGAGATTAAGTCACATGATCAGGAAGCCAATCAGAATGCTCAGGTAAGGTCTCCAAATAACATTGTTACGGGAAAAATAAATTCGCTTCCGGTCAGAGACCTCATCGTGCCATGGGTGGGTCTTGTGGTGTGGTGCCGGTGATCTTGGTCCTGATTCTCACTGGTTCGTGTCTTTGCTTTACTTCAGTGTTGTTCTTTGTGACTGTCGCGGTGGTGTCAACTCAATTATGGGTAGATAACTATTCTAAGCTGAATTTTGCATCAGTAATAAGCAAACAAAAAAGTACATAACCACATAGATTCTATTATTCTAATTCTAAGCACATAAAACGTTTTTCTATTACTTCGACTATTTTCAAATTAAGTTTTTTTTTATTAAATAACAAGTGACTAACAAGCATAAAGACATTAACTGGTCAGCAACTGAAAAGAAGTAACGGAACAAAGTCTTTTTAGACTAGGCTGTATACATTTATTGTTAACGGCTCAGAGTTTCACAGAATAACTGTGCAAGTCAGGAAAAAGTTTCAAACACGAGGCTTGTTTTACTCCGATACTAGTGGGAAGCAATGGAGTGTGAAGTGTCGACCGTGAAGCACGTGAACCATCCAGTACATGACCTCGCTAGTTGAATACATTTCACCTGTGCATTCTAGAAGTGTAGTCAGCCATAAAATGTCTAAAAGGAGTAAAGGAGACAATACACCAGCGACAGAGGATATTCAAGCTAGAAACTCATCAAAGTTCGGCTCCAATAATGCTATCAACGCTACTATGGATACGAGCAATAAACACAAATCCCTAAAATTTGTCACTTATAACATCGATGTGTATAAACCTGACTTAATTAAATATATTTACGAATTTCATTTTGCTCTACTTGTAGAAACATTTAGGGAAACTATACCCAATGACTTGTTTCTCTACCACACTGTATTTATCTTCCTGTCTTTAAAACCTTTAGAGAACACAGGAAGGCTATCTGGAGGTTTAGCTATGATAGTCAGAAAAAATCTTGCTTGTTTTGTGAACCTAACGCCTATAGAGTTTGATGTTTAGACGCAAGGAGGTACTCGTCCATATCTAGGAAATGATTTCTTGCACTGAACTTTAAACTCTTTTAAGAAATCGCACTTTCCTTTCATTAGAACGTTAAACTCGTAGACAGCTCTGTCTTTGTAGCATCCGGAACATTTGACAGTCTAGCTGTGAAGGTAATATGCTTCTGACCTTCTGACCTTTATGCACAAAATAATTCACCTGGCACTTTTGTTTCTGTTTCAAGTGACGGGAACAGAGGCGACATGTACTCGAGAAGAATTCAATACATTGTCTAAATGCATTCTGCCTTACAAAAACAAGTTCTCGCGAAAATTCGGAGCTGGAGGTTTATGCAACCACGATCTCATCACTGAGGACATGTGCAAGTGAGTTCATTAAACACTTTATACATCCAAACATTCTTCTCTCTTTCAGTCCAAAAGACACACAGACTCACACGCATCAAACGCAATCAAAGAAAACACATAATTTATTATTAAGTCAACCACATAATGATACAGTGCATGTGACTGGCTAATAGAAGAGATAAAATGTTCAAAAATGTCAAAGGTCACGCTGTTTCCTTCCCTGACTAATTTGTTCTTCTGAGCTCTGCCCGTGTTAGTCTAGGCGCAATATCTACCAACAGTGCCAAGAGCAGGGGAAAAAATAAGGATTTTTTAAAGAATTTATTGTTTACGTGTATTTCAGTGACTTTTCGGACATTGTGATCTGTGCCACCAAGAAAAACATCACCAGTGCAACATGTCTGCCACACGCTGTGAGACATATCGATGGAACATTAGGTATTGTTTTACATCTCACAATTGTGCTCGAAAGGATTATAATTATTGAATGTAAACAGATATACATGTATGTATATAAGTTCTCCTGAGGAAAAAGTATCGTACATATATGTGTAAAGATTCAAGCATGCGAATTAGAAATACGCCCGAAATAATGATAGATAAATGCAGAGGTGGTTACAAGATTACTTAGACTACTATCTAAGATTATGTATACTTTATCTACTATTAAAAATGCTGATATGAAAGAAAACTAATGAATTGCTCGTTGCCACTAATTCCTTGACAAACGACTTCTTATTACAGTAATTTCTTGTAAAGTGACTGATTTTAAAGAACATTGCGGCGAAGCTACAGCAGTGGACATTGGTAAGAGTTGTGGATCTCTCTCTTCCTCTCTTTCTCTCTCTGTGACACACACACACACACACAATCTCTGGACGCAGCAATTTTAGTACAGTGGAACCTCGGTTAACGAACTTAATCCGTTCTGGAAAGCTGTTCGTTATCCGAAATGTTCGTTATCCGAAACAATTTTTTTCCATAAGAAATAAAGGAAATAGATTTAATTGGTTCCCAGCCCCCGTTGACTCGCTAATATTTGAAAGTTACAGGCTATATAGGTATTTGTTTTAATGAGAACAGTTATAATGCAATATAAATGGAGTTAAATAAACATAAAAACATTAACGAAAGCATTTAAACATCAGAAAACTTGCCGTTTTGACGGCGTGGGTGGAAACAGGTGTGGGGAGGAAGGGGTGGAATTACTGCTTGGATTCCCCCTCCATGAGCACACGTGACATTGTAAAATCGGGGGTGACTTCCCTTTTCTGTAGCTTTGTGGTTAAAGGAAAAAACTTGTCCAGTGTCTGCTCCTTCTGTCTTTTTTGTAAAACTCTTGGGTAATACGACATCACATATCCGACAGACGCATATGCCACCTTCATACTTTGAAATCATTTCCTTTTTCAATTCATTTGTTGGCCGCTTCCTTGTCATTACATCATTACTATTAATTGCTCTTAATCTTTTTTGGAGCCATGATTGAGGATTATCTTACTAAAATAAAGCACAACAATCACTAAATAAGAAGGATGCGCATAGATAAGGAACGACCGATCGTAACTGTGTCTCGAGCTCGAATGATGACATGCTGGTCGGTCACGTGTGGTTCACGTGGCTGTTCGCTATCCGAAATTTTGTTCGCTATCCGAGACAAATTTTTAACGAAATTTTTGTTCGTTAACCGAAATATTCGCTATCCGAGGCGTTCGCTAACCGAGGTTCCACTGTATATTCATACCTTTCCCCTTTATACATTCTTTTCTTTTTAAATTTCTTCTACATTTTTATTACTTGTTGAATGTTTTTATTACTCTTTGATTTTGTTATTTGAAGGCTTATAGTCTTTTCTTAGCGTTCTATAGTTACAAAGTAAATATTAAGTATCCTAATCATAAGCGTCTACAAATCAGTACATTTGTGTGTCAGGATTTGATTTGCACTCAAGGCTCTAGCAAGTCTTCTGTAGAGGTAGATGTTGACGATACACAAAACGAACCTATAGACTGGAAACCGACCTCCTATTCTCATATTGAAACCCATCTTAAAGCTGTTTTCAAATACAGGAAACTAAATTACTCTTTTGAGAAATAGGCCTTACCTTGCATTAGAACTTTAAACTCGTAAACAGATATGCTCCTGCATCGTGCCGAACAATTGACTGGTTAGCGACAGTTTAGCTGTGAAGTTAATATGCTTCTGACCTTAGACCTTTATGCACAAAATAATTCATCTGCGACTTGTGTTTCTGTTTCCAGTGAGGGGAGCACACGCGCCATGTACTCAAGAAGAACTCAGCATATTCTTACAATGTATTCTGCCTTACAATAGAAAGTTCTCGCGAAAATTTGGAACTGGAGGTTCATGCAACCGCACTCTCATCACTGATGACGTGTGCAAGTGAGTTATACAGACTCTACATCTTCATTAAATACTTTGTACATCAAAACATTCGTCTCTCTTTCAATCCAAAAGACACACAAACTCACACACATCAAACGCCATCAAAGAAACAACATATATTATTTTAGTCAACCACATAATGATACAGCGCATGTGACGCGCTAAGAGAAGAGATAAAATGCTCAAAAGGGTCAAAGGTCACGCTGCTTTGTTCTCTGACTTCTTTGTTCTTCTTAGCTCTGCCCGTGTTATTCTAGGCTTCTAGGCGCAATATCTACCATCATGTCCAAGAGAAGGTACAAAAAGGACGAAAAAATAATCTAGGTTTTTACATAATTTATTGTTCACGTGTATTTCAGTGACTTCTCCGACATTGTGATCTGTGCCAACCAGAAAAACATTACCAGCTCAACATGTCGGCCACGCATTGGAGTACAGATTGAAGACATGTTAGGTATTGTTTTAACTCACAATTGTTCTCGAAAAGATTATAATTATTCAATGTAAACAGACATACATGTATGTATATAAGTACTCCCGAGGAAAAAGTATCGTACATATATGTGTAAAGATTGAAGTATGCGAATTAGAAATACCCCCTCAATAATAATAGATAAATGGATAGGTTCTTACAAGATTACTTAGACCCTACTATCTAAGATTGTGTAAACTTATATGCAGATAAAGGATAGAGAGAGACTATTAAGAATACTGATAAGAAAAAAAATAATGATTTACTCTTTGGAACTTAATACTTGAAACAACTCCCCCTTTTTTTACAGCAATTTCTTGTAAAGTGACTGACTTTAAAGAATTGTGCTCCAAAGCTCCAGCATTGGACGTTGGTAAGACATGTTAATATATTTCCTCTCTTTCTCTCTCTGTGACACACACACACACACACTCTATTTATCTTGCTAGTCGATTTAAGTATATTTATCGCTTTCCCTTTTTTACTTTCCTATCTTCCTTAAATTTCTTCTACATTTTTATTGTTTGTCGAAGGTTTTTATTATTCTTTGCCTTTTGTTTCTTGAAGCCTCATAAGCCTTATAAAGCATGTTATAGTTACAAAGTAAATATTAACCATCCAAACCAGAAATAAGCGTCTCCATATCAGTACATGTTTATCTCAGGATTTGCTTTTTAATCAAGGCTCTGGCAAGTCTTCTGTAGAGTAGATGTTGACTATTCACAAAACGAAGTCCTCTAGACTGGAAAATGAACTTTTCTTCTATTCAAACCTTCTGTTGAGGTTGTTTTAAAAAGCAGGAAACTAAGTTACTCTTTAAACAACCCTGGGATGATCCGAGTTTTGCTTCATGCCTACGACCTATGAACACGTGATTGGAAGCCGTTGTGACGTCATTGCCGATTTCTTTTCCGTTGTACACAGACATTTAAAGTCTAGGACAGGAAACGTAGCCTAAAGGCTAGTGACAAGGCTAAAAGTGAAACTATCAATTTTTGTTCCTGAGGCTTTTTTTTAATAAAAAAAAAATGATTTTGTTTCAGGACGAGCTGCCGGAGCTTCAGGTGTTGGCATCTCGCTGAGGCTGCTGGGAGCGGTCATTATTGTATCCCTGATAGCGCATATGTAGCGGGACTGACGCAGAAGATGTAGAATGCATAACAAATTAGAGTAGTCTGAGGTGTAGCATTGTGTGAAGTGATATATAACCACGCAGACATTCCTTCGAACCAAAGGCACAAAGGGCAAAATTAAACATAAAACATAAAAACACTCATTCAAGGGCACTTACAGGTCAGCACACAACAACGCACACGCACATGCGCGCACACACACACACACGTACACAGATAATACTGTATTAGTCTCTAAATAAAGCAGCCATGTACGCACACTTGAATAAACCAAGCATTAATTGCATTAAATCTGATGTTTGTGATTTTGTGCATGTGTTTATTAACAACTGCATTCGCCCCTTTTTATGCCTTTTATTCTGTGTCACAAGTCGGATGTTTAGGGGTTTTTTTGCTGCACCTGTTGACGATGACGATGATGATGGCAACGATGATGACGATGGCGATGATGATGGCAACGATGATGACGATGGCGATGATAATGATAATAACGATAATAACAACAGCAATAATAAGAACACCACATGCGCTTACATACACCACTTTCATGTCCACATAAGGCGAGTTCAGTACGTTTTCCGGAAATATTGCTCCAAATACAAAATGTCAATTGTTGCTACGATTGTAATTGATAGTGGGGTGGTGCTTCCATAATTTTACACTATGATGATAGAGGGGAGGAATCTGGAGTGTCCAGAGACAATCCTCGATTATGGACCCTCTAACAGATGTCAATACAGAAAGCATCCTGGAACTCGTTCTAAAACAAGAGCCTCACACTGCAGTGTTATCGCTGCTACATGCACACCGACATCCCGAACTCGCTTTATGCGTACTTGTGGTAAATACAGAGAAAAGTAACTATCATGTAGGTCATACAAGGTATTTTAAACAATAAAAATTATGAATAAATAAATGTTCGATGTTGCGCGCTTTTGCACACACGCAGAGTAGGTGCAGAAGTCCGACGAACAGATGAGTTATTGCCAATCAGGCCGTTAGCAACTAGGTAGCTAAGGTAGTTGCTAAGCAGACACCGACTAACTACGGAATCGTAATTCCTATCCGCACTAAGTAGTACTGGCTCACATCACACCTCATGCTCCGCTCTCTCCAAGATTAACACTCAATGTCCACAACAAAATCTACAATTCTTACTGCGTCACGATGTGATGTCATATGTGGCCTTACGTCACGCGTCACGTGGCTTTCCCAGAACGTGCCGCTATTCTACCCATGCTTGAACACACAATTCTACCTGTGTTTGAACAAATACAGGAGCCATTGGGATTTGAACCGTGAATCGTTACAGTGAATATAGCGGAGACAGCGAGCTTGAAACAGTCGACGGACATGAAAACATGGATGTTTATGGCTAACTACGACAGTCTCCACACTCTACACCGCACGACGAACGATCAGCCTGCGTGTTTCATACAAAGCTACACCCCAGTGAATGTACAACTTCACCTTTATTGAAACGCAGCAGATACTTATCAACATCAGCGACTCTTATCTCAATGTGAAAACCCACAACAAGGCGACGTGTGTTTGTACAAAGTCATGGGTTCGAGATTAAGTCACATGATCAGGAAGCCAATCAGAATTCTCAGGTAAGGTCGCACTATAGCAATGTTAGGGGAAAAAAAAATTCGTGGCCGGCCAGAGACCTCGTCGTCATTCACACAGTAAGAAAGACACATCAGTCGTCTTTCATCGCCTCAGACGCTTCGGGATAGAAGCAGCTGACAATCTTTTCTATCTTCATCTGCATCAAACCTGATATCATCGTGCCATGGGTGGGTCGTGTGGTTTGGTGCCAGTTATATTGGTCCTCATACTCACTGGTACGTGTCTTTGCTTTACTTCAGTGTTGTTCTTTGTGACTGTCGCGGTGGTGTCAACTCAATTATGTCTATATAACTAGGCACTTCATTTTTTGCATTATGAATACGAAACAATAAAGAACATAACCAAATAGATTCTACTGTCCTAATTCAAGCACATAAAACTTTTGTCTATCACTTTCACGATTTTCAAATAAAGATGTTTTTTAATTACAAGTGACTAACAAGCATAAAGACATTAACTGGTCAGCAACTGAAAAAAGTAAAGAAATAAAGTCTTCATGGGATTAGATTGCATACTTTTATTGTGAACGGCCCAGAGTTGAACAGAATAACTGTGCAGGTCAGGGAAAGTTTCAAACACGAGGCTTTTGTTAGTCCCATCCTAGTGGGAAGCAATGGAGTGTGAACTGTCCACCGTGAAGCACGTGAACCATCCAGTAAATGACCTTCACTAGTTGAACGCGTTTCACCCGGACATTCTTTGTTTCTGTTTTCAGTGACGAGAATACATGCGCGATGTACTGAACAAGAATTATTTACAATTATAAAATGCATTCTGCCTTACAATGCAAAATTCTTGCAAATATTTGGAGCTCGAGGTTCGTGCAAGCGTGTTCTCATCTCTGAGGACGTGTGCAAGTGAGTTATACAGACTAAATCTTCATTAAATACTTTATACATCAAAACATTCTTCTCTCTTTCAGTCTAAAAGACACACAGACTCACACACATCAAACGCTATCAAAGAAAACACAAAATATATTATTTTAGTCATCACATAATGATACAGTGCATGTGGCTCGCTAACAGAAGAGATAAAATGCTCAAAAAATGTCAAAGGTCACGCTGTCTCCTGCTCTGACTTCTTTGTTCTTCTGAGCTCTGCCCGTGTTAGTCAAGTGCTCTAGGCGCAATATCTACCAACAGTGCCAAGAACAAATACAAAAAATAATAATCTGGTATTTATAATAATTTATTGTTTATGTGTATTTCAGTGACTTCTCCGCCATTGTTGACTGTGCCAACCAGAAAAATATTTCCAGAACATGTCTACCACTTTCTGCAAAAGTTGTTGATCAAATATTAGGTATTGTTTTAAATCTCACAATTGTTGCTTGAAAAGATTTATTTATTGAATGTAAAGAGACATATATATATACGTATATAAGTACTCCCTAGGAAAAAGTGTCTTGGTTGTATGTATAAAGATTTAAATATGCGTATTAGGTATACCCCTAACTAATGATAGATAAATGGATAGGTAGTTACAAGATTACTTAGACCCTTCTAAGATTGTGTATACTTTAATGATAAAGCAAAGAGAAAGATAATATTAAAATGCTGATAAGAAAGAAAACTAATGATTTACTTTTTGTCACTGAGCCTTGATACAACAATCTCTTCTTATTACAGCAATTCCTTGTAAAGTGACTGACTTTGAAGAATTGTGCCACGAAGCTACATCATGGAATGTTGGTAGGAGTTGGGGATCTCTCTCTTTCTCTCTTTCTCTCTCTGTGACACACAATCTTTGCGCGCGGCAATTTTAGTATATTCATCGCTTTCCCTTTATTTATTCTTTCCTTACATTTCTTCTATATTCTTATTGTTTGTCGAAGGCTTTTCTTATTCTTTGTCTTTTGTTTGTTAAAGCCTTATAAGCCGTATAAATCCTGCCATAGTTACAGAGTAAATATTAACCATCCAAACCATAAATAAGCGTCTACAAATCAGTACATCTGTATCTCAGAATTTGCTTTCCACTCAAGGCTGTAGTAGTCGTCTGTGGAGGAAGATGTAGACGACACACAAAACGAAGTCCTCTGGACTGTATACTTGCTTTGTATCCGGGCAATGGTTTCTTGCACCGAAGTTTAAACATTTTGCAAGAGAGATAACCACCAGGCCATTGAACTATTATCTTCTCATATGATTACAACTGATTGGGTAAAGACAGTCTTGCTGTAAAACTAATGTGCTTCTCACCTTTATATCACAAAATAATTCAGCTGCCAGTTTTGTTTCTTTTTCCAGGGACAGGGAAACAGGCTCAATGTACCGTTCAAGAACTGCTTACATTAATTGAATGTCTTGATCCTTACACTCAAAAGTTTATAAAGATTTTTGGATTTGGAAAATCATGCAACCGTGCTCTTATCTCGGAAGGCGTGTGCAAGTGAGTTAAACAAGTTCATTGTATATTTTACAAATCAAGACATTCTCCTCTGAAAAGACACAAAACAATCAAAGAAACGTTTTTAAAGAAGGCAACACAACTCTTATTTGTTTATAGCTGTCCACTTACTGATGCAGGGCACGTGACCAGCTAATGTAAGAAATAAAATGTCAAAGGTCCTGCTCTTATTTCTCTTTTCTTCCAGTGTTAGTCTAGGTGAAATGTCTTTCAAAAGTGCCAACAGCAGGTCTAAATATAATCTGAGCTTTGACAATAATTTATTGTTCACGTGTACTCCAGGGACTTCGCCGCCATTGTGTTCTGTGCCAATAAGAAAATCGTTTCCAGAACAACATGTCGGCCATACGTTGTGGAACAGATCGATCAACAGTCGGGTATGGTCGAAAGCTGATGATGATGATGGATGATGGATGATAATGAATGTAAACATATGTATACAAATGCTCATCCACATAGTGTAGTACATGTATATGTAAAACATCAAGCAACAATATCCTCTAGCTAATGATAGATGGATAGATTCCAGATTACTTAGATATTAGACACTTTGTCTACATTGAAAGCACAGAGAAAGAGCATATTGACAATACCGATAAGTAAAAATATCATGAATTGCTCTTTGGTACTGGGTACTATAGAAATACCCTCTTCTTATTTCAGCAATTCCTTGTAAAATGAAAGACTTTAAAGAAGCTTGCCGCAGAGTTCCAGCAGTGAACATTGGTAAGACTCCAACTTTCGTGCCTAAAACTTTGCTATAGCATCCCTTTCCCGTTAAATAATTCTTTTCTTTTTTAAAATTTCTGTCTGCATCCTTATTGCATGTCTGAGGTTTTCAGTATTCTTTGCCTAATGTTAGTTGAAGCCTAAGAAGCCTGATGCGGCATGTTTAATTACAAAGTCAATACTTACATTCCTAATCATAAATGAGCATCTACATGTCAGTGACCACAAGTAATGACAGTAACCATCAATGTTTGTCCATGAAATGGTCATTTTAAAAAGACTGTTGAGTCTGTTGAAGGTGGTGCCGGAGCTGCAGGTGCTGGCATCTTGCTGGGAGCCGCCATTACTGTATCCCTGATAGCACATATGTAGGATAGGCTTTATCTTTAATTCTCAGCTAAAGGTGTCGCTGATCTCAAGATCCGTTTGTTAAATGCTGTCCGTGCTCATGGGATTAGTCACCAGCAGATATTCGAGTCATTCAGACACGTGCTTTTCGTGTACAGTTGTCATTAAACATATTTGTGTCGCCATGCACACATCTCAGTCTGACTTGTTCCTTATCATCTGTATTGTGTTCTTCTTGTTGAGTAATGGATTAGTACATAAATGCATGTTGTAGAGAGTTATGCAAATGTAATATATTTGTGAAAGTATTTTTAAATGTCTCTATTCTCTGCTTCCATAGACAGTCCATTCGATGAGATCAAGAACGAATCCAGATGTATGAAACCAAATGTGATTTAGTGTTTTTTTAAATTCGCGTAAATTTGTCTGTGTGTTTGTGTGCGTGCATACATTGTTTAACTGATTTAGGATGACATAGATTAATATGTGCGATAACATGAATATATAACACAAATAAAAACTCCTTTAGTATTTTTATTACATTAAAGTCAAGTGCTAAACATATCTTGAAGAATTTATTCAGTAGTTATGGTAAAAATGCACATACCTTAAATCATACATGAAACATTTGTTAAAGTATTTCACTCCCTTTTTATGACACACTTTCATTATATAAGTTATTATTACATTTTGTGTTTACAATCATTTATCAAACCATCTAAGACAGTCGTTTGTAGCCCTAGTACAGGTTGTTATGATGGCCTACATTGTACTGGATATATTCTTAGCTCTAAATATTGCTATGCAAGCTCTAGGATTAACTGAATGTTGCAGCAACTTTCAAGAAGCCATGATTACTGTCATAATAAAACATAACAATGAAATTTATGCAAAATGAAATGTGAGATTTTGTACTTTTTTATCACACCTTTTTTTGTTTATAGTATTTCTTTCACACTCAGTCTGAGTCATCTATTCTAAGAAAAACAGATCATGAGGTGCAAGGGTATATTGTGAGATATTCGTATAATTAAGAAAGAAATCTTTAGAAGCACTACTAAAAATCAAAGAAGTTTCTTACAAAACCAAACAAAAAAGTGTTAATAAAAGGTTATCAGCATTCTCATTATAACAATGGGAAAAAACGAGTACCAGTAGTTCCCAAGCAAAGAGTTGGTAGAAAATGAAAATAGTGTGTTAGCCAAATCGTCTTAGGCAGTTACAAAATACCGTGACAGATATAAAACTTTTATAACGAGATCACTTTATTTAACACATATTTTATTCCTCTCCATTTCTTTTAATCCCGGAGGCTGCAAAACCTTTTTTTGGTGAGCAGGATCGGAAGTACACTGGATTTGTACAGGTCGTACCCATCAAAACATTTAACTGCACAAGAGACAGTATTATGTGTACCCATGTGACACACAAAACGTAGATTAGAAAATCTCAATTTTAAAAGAGAGCATTTTCTCATTAGTAATCAGCACAATTATAAAGGAAATGTGGCCATAGCATCGTCTGAACTCTGTGATAACCTTTAAAAAACCAGCAAAAACAGATGATTGTCAGCTGGAAATAAGATAAATAATTTGCTATGAGATTGACACTTCTATTTTCTGACGTTATTAAAGTTGTCAAAGAACATGAAATAAATTATGATTTCGTGAATATTTTATAATCATCCTTTTCATCACCATCACGCCATTATTATCATTGACTTACAACAATTTCCCTTAGCTAGAGCTGCCAATAATCAGCTTTAAAGTCTATGAACTAAGTGCCACCTATTTAAAAAAGAAGTAGAAAACTTATCTCTTACCGTTATTTGGAAACAAAAGGTGCCGTTAAAGTCGAAAGAGATGCGATGATAATACCTCCATTCTATCATACCTTCAAAAGCCTTTGGCGTGGTCACGTTCTGCTTCAGAAACTTGAACTTGTAAGTATATATATTGACAAGTCTTGCTGGTCTGCCAGAGATACGTGTAAGGCATTTGCCGTCGACGAAGTAGCTCAGATTAATACTGTTTGGCTTGCATTAATCAAATCATGAAAACTGGATCATCAAAATCTGTCAGATCCATCCCATATATTGGTGTGTCTTTCTAGTTATGTGTCTTTGTGTATATATATATGAATAATGACTTGTATAGAATGTTCAGAATGTTTCTCAATTGTGTATGAAAAACTTATGAAGACAAAAGCATAACCGTAAGAGGATGAACACCTACCTGTATCAAAGTCAGAGACATTAGTGCATACTTGATGGAAGTCCTTCAGATGACAAGAGAAAACTACCAAAATGAGAAAAAAGAAAGTTTAAGAGGATACGGGAGGGAATAAATATACCATATGCTGGGTCCATGACATCATGCTATATCTATTTGCGATTCTTAAAGTTTGCTTATGAGTACCTGCCCGTGTGAGGGTGACCACGTATAGCAGTGATGGACAGCCTGCTGGTCACTCCTTCAATTTATGTTAAAAAAACTATGGAGAGAACTGATCCCATAAAACAATTAAAGGCGCCGGTGATTGTTCTAAGGCTATCAGAAAGTAATGAGTCGTTAGTGTCGGGGTCAAACTTTCCAGGCAAAGAGGTCGGCGCAGGTGGAAGGTCGAAGTCGGAGTGTATCAGCCGCTAAATGAAGTGAGTGACATGGAGTCTGGACAGTCAGGCAGGAATAAAAATAATCATGAGAACAGCGATTAAAATATAACAAAGACAATAAACTTGTAAGTGAAACGGTTGAGGTAGGCAGCCAGTGACGTAAGCACATCATTATGGGAGGGGTGATGTCGTCATTCAAGCGCCAAAGGGTCAACAGCGTTCTGAAAGCTTTATAATGTGAAGTGGGACAACAGGGAGACCAGAAACAGAAACTTGATGTGGTTTAGCGGTAGTAATACTTTGAGAGTAAACACATACTCGTTTGTGTGCGGAGATTCTTGGAAAAATGGCGTCTGCACGACCGTGAACTATTGACTTTATTGAAACATTCCACGATAACTGCAAAATCCCTGCAGTAAAATCAAAAAAACATTTTTAAAAGGTAATTTTTAGGCATAATATTCGAAGATTTGTAGGTTACTGAAGTTTGAACGCAAAATCTGATCCGACCTTATGTATATATGAAAAAATACGGATATTGTTATTAAACTCACCTGCAAAGATCCTTTGATATAAGTTCTCTGTTACAAGAAGAACCACTCCCCAGTTTGTTAAAACTCCTGACTCGCGGGTAGAAGCAGCCTTGAAAGTCGGTGAGCTCATGTGTCCTACAGATCGCTTGTGTTCTTGAAACTAAGGATGTACAGGTGTACAGTGTACAAGTCATAATCATAGCCTAGTAAAGATACATGTTATACGTGGCAAGTGAATAAGCGTATCACCTCGTGTGTTTATGTGTGTGTGTGTTTTGTATACATATGTTTGCCTATATGTGCGTCTGTTTGCATGTGTAAGTTACTGCATTGTGTGGATATGTCTGAGTGCGTGTAAGTGTGCACACCTGTGCATCATGTGTGTGCATAAGGATATGCACATGTTACTATAAAAAATAGTCCGTTTGGGAACTATCGTATTGCAACCATAAACAATTCATAGTAACAAACTAAAACCAAATGCTGACAAAACAGCGTATGCCTAATGACGAGTCGTCTTGACGAGGTTGATGAGGGTGAATATCTTGTGGAAGCAAAATTAACTTCGGAATAAATCTATCTCATTTAATCAACATATCAGTTATGCTTGCTGTGCACCTTTGTTCAAATTGAGAGGGGAAATTTCAAAGACTGATCATATTTCTTACTTTCTGCCCGCTAAAGTTTGTGCTCATTTCGAGGCTGCTACACTGACCTATAGGGATTTTGATGGTAGTTTTACTTCTTTCTGTAGCAAAAATATAAAGTAAAATGTAGATAAAGGTCATACCGTTTGTAAACCGGCTGGTAGGAAAATTATGTAAACGACCAACTTCCACGTACGAGGATAAACAATGAGAATAAAATGCTTAATAAAAAAACACCAACCAGTATTTAGAGCAGGAGCATCTGGGCAAACTTCCTGAAAGTCTTTAGTGTGCAAGCAAAATCTGTCAAAACGAACAATTTTTATGTAAAAGAAAGATAAAATATTATTAATAATGAAGTAGCAACAGTCTAATAATAATAATAATAATAATAATAATAATAATAATAATAATAATAATAATAATAATAATAATAATAATAATAATAATAATAATAATAATAACAACAACAACAATTTTTATGTATAAAAAAGTGTGTTTAATTAATCAAAGCTCTAATGTAGTTCATTTACTCCTTCTCACACAAAAGCTACTTAAATGCAGTTTCTATCCCAAATAAGTCAGAACAATTTTGTTTACATCAGAGTTTGGGCTATTCATCGTAAAAACAACTTTTTATTCTAGTTATGCAAAAACCCCTTTTGAAAAAACAGAAGAGGAATTCTTAAACTCTCCCTCTACCTAAATCCTACTTAAGGAAATTATGAGTGTGGGCATCATGTGTAGGAAGAAATATGTAAATATTAACATACTCATTTGTATGTGGAGTTCCTCTGCAAACTGACGCCTGCACATCTTTGAAGCTTTGACATCATTGATGCAATGCACGATATTTGCAAAATTCCTGAAAAAAAACAGAAAATTTGTCAACAGGACACACATTAGCCCAAACTTCAAACATAAATTGATACATTTAATAATCCAGAGCATGTCTGAGAATAAGGGTATTGATGAACAACCTTGGATTAAAAGTATGTATGAGTACTAGTGTGTGTCTATATATATAGAACACTATTTTAATATTACTTAATATTGAATGATTATATCGAAAATTCACTAGGATTTTATTTTACAAAATTGAAGTGAAAATTATTTTTGTGCTTAAAAATACTCACTGCTCTCAGTTTCTGACACGACCATCCTCGCTGATTTTAGTTATTTTATAAAACATCACTTCAAAAAATCTTTTAAGGTATACAGTAATATACCTAAAATAATTTAAAACAGGAGATCAAGAGCAGCAGAACCAGAAGCAAAGATACTCATAAATTGTTGAATTTTTTGTATGTGTATAAAATATATAATTACACAAAAGCATAATCAACTCACAGGCAAATATCTTTCGAGATAATATTTTTGTTACATGTAGGGCCACTTGTCAATGGAGCAAAACTCAATGTGTATGGTAAGATGCATTCATCAAAGGAGTTGAGTTCTTCCTCCTCGCACTGGGTTTCTGTCTCCGACACTAGTTGCAGATGCAATATTCGTAAAATATTCGTAAAATAAAAGAAAGTGCATTAAGGTTGCATGATACAGTAGTATATATTTCCTTTTCTTAGTTACCGGTACATCTTGATCTGCTATGTGAAAACTGATACAAATATAAATTATATTAATGATATTAATCATAAATCAATTATATCAAGCATAAATTAATTATATTAATTATAAATTAACTATATCAATCATAAATGAATCATTTCAATTATAAATTAATTATATTCATTAAAATATCTAAATAACTTTTGAAGAATGATTGTAAGACTGCATCTGAAAGAGCAGCAACAGTATAAAAGTAAAATGATTTTATGGTCAAATGAAAAATTCAGATTTGTAAAACAAGGAAACCCTGTTTTTTTGGTTTCCGACTAGCTCAGTGCGTGGTGAATGGCATAAACATAGATTAATTAAAGAAGAGAATTATCTCCCTCATCTCAAGGGACCTGTAAAGCGGTGGCTTCAGTTTATATAACAAAACATGGACACCTGATGTTGACAAAGGAAGGTTATGCAACAACATGGAAACAGCATGATATAATCAGTGTGATATTTAAGTATTCTTTGGTTATGATGTATTTAATGAAAAACACCAACCTGTGTCAAAGGCAGGAGCATCAGTGCAAACCTCTTGAAAGTCAGTCAGCTTACAAGCGAAATCTACAAGAAGAAAATTGTAAAGAGAGAAAGACATGAAAAGCAAAATAAATACTCAAGTATTCCTAATTATATCATGATAATAAATTTCAACTAACAAAGATGATGGGACGTATAAAAGTTTCTTTTGATAATATTACATAAGCATCTTGTTTAATGGCATAGAAAGGAATTCTGATAGTGACTTCAAACATAAAGCTGACTTTACATGATCTGGTTGGGAAATATAATTATAGAAAGATGTTGATGTTAAACACATACTGGCATCCGAGCTGATTTCCCTAAAGAACTGACGCCTGCATGTCCTGGTAACTTTGAGGTTATTGAAACATTGCACGACATGTTCAAAATCCCTGCAATAATATCATAAACAATAATATCATAAACAATTGCGAGAATGTGAACTCAAGTTTTCTGGAGTTATTCTGCAAGGCTTATTATGTCCCTTGTCATGATAGTTGTATTCACGATTAAAAAGTAACCAGCTGGATATAAAGATAGACTGAGAAAAAGAAAAAAAATATATTGAAACTAATTAATAGAAGTAATTTTAAAAGAACAGAACTGTAAGAACTTTCTACTATTAGCACCACGATGACGTATCTGTTATTAACTGACATATTGTTACTACTGCTAGCAACAATTAAGAGTAATTAATACATAAGTACTTGGGGAGAGAACATCTTTCTACTTTTTACTACTGGAAGAAATATTTTCTGCTCATGTGTCATAAGCTATTAAATACTCATAAACCACCCTTCAAGAAGTCATATGTGCTTGTTAATTTGTCATTTTTGACCCTGTCTATTTTATTTTACTTGTTTCTTTTTATATAAATTATATCCACTCTTCCACATATACACATTTTGTGAATATGTGTACTCAAGTGTGTAGATTCTGTAAGTATAGTGGTATTCAGGCGTGTAGGCTACACATCAAGCTCAATACATATATCGTTTAATCAAGAACAGTTGGCATACACCTATATGTCCACTTACTCGCAAGAGTTCTCTAAGAGATGTTTTCTATCACAAGAAGAGCCTCTCGTCAGCCGGATGAACATCATGCTATAGGGAGTAATGCAGGCACTGAAAGCACTACTTCTCTGCTCCTTACATAGACCTTGTTTATTAGAAGATAACAACATACAACATACATTTGTGAAAGTAATATTTAATATCTTTAATAACATAAATCAATCTTTAAGTAATTATTATTAAATTTTATTTGTCATCGTTCATATAGACCAACATAAAAACATTTCTTGTTGCAGGAAACTTTTTCGAAAGCTATTAGAGGATGGCATTAAAAAAATGAATGAAAGTAATAAAAGCAATTGCTAAAATGATCCTTTAATATTAAAATATTATGAATACAGAGACTATATACGGTTATTTTATAAGTGGAGCTTGAACAGCTGAAAAATAAATCACCATAACATAGAATTAGCTTTTGCAGTGTAAAAATACTACCAAAAAATAGAAGAAAATTGCAGATGTTAATAAGAAAAAATACAAGAAAAACCTCCAAAGCTTTTGTTTAATGAAAGTCAATGATGATTATATATATCTACATTTTTATACATACATTGAGAGCAAGCGATTTTTATATTGTTTCTATTTTGTTGTATTATCTACAGACTATATGTTTATATATATATATATCCTCCTAGCTATTGATTTGATTGTTTGTTCTCAGCCTCCTTCACTTTATATTTTTGCTCTCTTTAACAATGTGGTGAGAGTTATGTGTATGCAAGCTATCAAAGTCAATCTTACCTTCTGCTGAAGATACTGTCGTTTCTACAGCATCTCCTGTATCATTAGAAGCATCATTACAGGCAGGGAGCATATGTATCGTCAACATGCAAAGTTAGAAGCACCCAGATAGAAAAGAATTCTCTATAACAGTACCACAATTAAGGGAGTCTCTGTTAATAAACACAAATGCTATGTGTTACTTTGCTGTACTTTCCCATAGTGCTAGTCCTTGTTCACACCCTTACTGTTGCCATATCATGTTACTCTCAGCTCTTGTTCTTGTTTTTTAGTTCCTCTTTCCTTGCGAAAATGTAAAATATAGCTTAAAAGATATTTATGAGTTTGTCATTGTCTTTGGTCTTACTATTCGTTGCAAAAAGGATTTTTCTTGCTTACTTTGGTCTTGGTCCTTTTAGTACCTCTCTTTTCTGTGTGTTCTTTATCTTAAAATTATATATATATTGCTGCCCTATGCTCCTCGAGTAACAAGGACTAAACCATATATATATATATTGCCAGAAACTAGCGAAAATATAAAAGTAAAAAAAAACCTTACAAATTAACACAAAAAGTATATAATATTTCATAGTATTTCACAATCCGCTGGTGGGAAATAAATATAGACGATTAGTTTCAACGTTCGAAGACCACAATCGGATCAAATAATTCAGAACACTTACCTGTGTCAAGCATGGAAATGTTGGCGCAAACTTCGAAGATGACATTCAGGCTACAAGAAAAATCTGCCAAAATGTAAATTGCTAAAGATAATGTGCAACAAATATTAAAGCACTAAAGATACAGGTAAAATAATCTTTTGAACATATCCCGATAAACAAGACATACGTGTGGGTCATATATAAAATTCTAGTACAAATCATTGACACCGTCTCTACAGTGTCGATTGTAATTCAGTCAAGTTTCAAATTGAACAGATTGATTTTGTTGAATAATGTTGGACTTCATGAGACATAATTTTCTCCTTTTATTCCTGTTTTCTTTTAAAAACATACTCAGCTGTGTGGCATATTGCTGGGCAAGGTGAATGCCACAAATCCGTGTAGCTGTGGCATGATGGAAACATTGCGCAACATCTGCTACCCTCCTGTGGTAACATCCACAAATATTTTGTTAAAAAATGTTAACTCCAGTGTTGTCAAAAAATTATCTGTAGAGGCTTTCAACCTCAGCAAGTAACACCCTGCTTCTTGTAAAGATGCTGATATTAATAGGATATTGTGATAAATAAAAATAATCTCACAATATGAAATTATTGCACGCCCACACTCACATATAAACACATCGCAATATTAATCTATAATAATAATATAAATATAATAATATAATATAAACAAGCGTTTGTATAGTTTGTGAGTAAATGCCTGAACATGTCCACACACATACAAGTGCTTATTTACTTTGTGTATGTGCAACACAATGGAGGAATATTGCGTGTGAAGTAACTCACTTGCAGATATCTTTTGAGATAAGATTTTTGTCACAAGAAGAGCCGCTCAGCACCGGGGAGAAGCTCAACATGTGAGGCAACAAACAATTGGCATAGACGTCGATTTCTTCCTTCGTACACTTGACTTGTATTTCCGAAACATATGTAACAGAAAAAAACATATATTGCATTAACATTTATTAAATTTAAAGTGTACTTTTTTATTACTCATGCTCAAGGAGAAACTTGTGGTAGAGGATGCGTATTGGGTTTGTTTACCTTTATTATTAATATTATTATTAACATCGTCGTCCGTCTACTCAAGTGGATTGTCGCATTTCTTGAAGTCCACAAACGATTATTATATTTATTCTCAGAGTGTGTGAATAGGGTGGGGCCTTCAGACACGCAACTTTATATATGGATATAAATAACTTCTAAAGCATATTTTAATATTCTAGTATAAACTAACAGCAAACAAACACAAACAACACTCATAATAGGTTCTACAATAAGCAAGTAGCTTAGTTCAGGATTCATCGTTCGGGAAGCACGCATCTTCTGTAAAATATTATCTCTAGTAATGTTTTGTTAATTCGAGCTTCTACACACAAAAAATCTTACTTTTAGCTGGAGAAGTTGTCGTCTGCACAGTATATCCTGTACCATAGGATGCACCACTTTCACCTTTACCGACAGGTAGCGATTGCGCTGACAAGTCGATTTCTGCAAAGAGTTATGGAAAACATTAATTTAAAATACTCTTTTTTTTTTTGAATCAAAGGTCAATGTTCCTAAAGCGATGTTTGAATATCAAGAGATGACTTTTTGGAAACTATTTTAATGTACAAAGATCATTTACTATGTACAAGTTTGAAGATACTGGGTTGGCAGTGAAAGGGTTTTTATTCTCTCATTTAAGTATCAGTCTGCGATTTTTATACTTAATTTCGTTTACTACAAATGATGCGACGGAAAGGAATGCTACTTGCCACTGTCTTCAGTCTCTCTAATCTCGATGAATTACGCGAAGAATTCACGTGGTATAAAAATACAAACGAAAGAAAACGTGGAGACCAAGTGGGATGCTAACTAGAACTAGGCGGTTAAAAAAGGAAGATAAAATAAAACTAAATCAGGGGGAGTGAGTACATAAATATATATATAAAATTATAATTTTACCGAGTAGCATGGAAGAGTAATCAATTATATTTTTTGTAGCTTTTTGTACGAAGATCTACAAATTAAATAAACTGTTCAATGAACAATACTTACCTGTCCGAAGGGCAGGTGCGTTAATGCAAACTTCCTGGAAGTCATTCAGCTTACAAGCAATCTCTGGCAACAAGAATTATTATGGGAAAATAGAAATAATGTATAACAGATATTGAAGTTTTAATTGCTGAATAAGATATCTTCTGAGAAACAAAAATCTGTATATATCTCTATAGACAAGACAGATTTTGGTTTTACTGAAATTCTAACGCATGTCCGTAGAAAAGTAATTCTAACGCAAGATTGTTTTCCAGGATAGAGCAGAGAGTCAGGGATTTCTTTCTTTTTTTAATTAATCTACTTTATTCCAACTAAATAATGTCACTGCCAGATCGTTTCATCACTTTCTTTGACTGATTGGTGTAAATGCTTACCCAAGTTTGTGCTGAGTTGCTTGGCAGAGTCTCGTACGCATTCCGATGAGAGTTTAACGCCATTAACACATCGCACGATGTCTGCAAACTTCCTGGGTAAAATCAAGAAGATTTGTATCTTACTTGAAGAAAAAACCAGTATTCTGTCATTAATAACCCTTAGATAATTGTAGCAAGCCGTTCACATAATTTATATTTGATAATGAATACTAACAAGCGAGTAGTACAACAGGAAGACATTAACTCACGTGCAAATATCTTGTGTGATAAGATGTCTTGCACAAAAAGGACTGATTGCAAATGAAAAAAAATGCATCATATGAGGCGAAACGCAAGCAAGAATTTCATCGGTTTCTTGCTTTTCACACTTGCCCTGTATTTCTACGAACACACACAACAGGTGTTAAAAAAACAATAGCGTACTAAAATGTATTAAATTTGTCAAGTATATTTTCCCGAAGGTTTACAAGTGGTTCTTGTCCAGACGCATAAAAGCATTTTATCTTGTCACATTGGTAAAAAAATGTGGACTAAAATACAAACTATGGATAGAGTAATAACTAAAACATAAGTTAAACAGAGCAGAAAATCGTAACAGAAGATAAGAGGTTAGGTACATACCTGCAAAACAAAGGACCAGAACTAGCAACATCAAACATTTCGAGAAGTCCATTGTTTTCTTCGAAACAATCTTAAGCAAATTCTGAAAAGAGAAAGGTGTATTTCGGCATAAAGGACATAAAAAAAAGATTCTTATACAGAGAATGAATATGCCCCAGATGCAGCTGTTGCTGATGATAAGGATGATGATTAAAACTTCGGTTAAAAAATAACAAATTACCAATGAAGAGAAGTACAAAACCAGCAATCCCACAGAACTCGAAGGACCGGCTGTGGTCAAAAACACTTTTCTTTCCTATTGTCTTCCGTGTTGTGAAGTCGAAGCAACCGAAGCGGAACTGCAAAGATATTAGATACGATGCCGTCAGATTCTAGGAACGAAAGCTTTAAGGACCAAGACGGAACTTCAAGCATGTTAAATCAGGAAATTGGCCTGATTAGTTTTCAGCTATACTGTGTATACTTTGTATAGCATAAATCGCGCTCGCATGTGTGTGTGTGAAGACCTTACCGAGATGTTATCATTATTCAAGTTGTATGTGGCTGTTGTGCTGCTTTAAACATTATTTGTGAATTTAAGCCGGTATATTGCAAACGTAAATAAAACTACTGATCTTTTGATGTCCTCGGTCTTGTTTAATGATGTAAAATTAGTTTCAAACAATAAAATACTATTTTTAACTTTCTGAAAGGTTAGAAACTGGACAAGGGTCTTTGAACTGTCAGGATGTTCTTATCATCGCTGTGTCTCTGCATTCGGTACTTGTGTTACTGTACAGTAAGAAATCCCTCATTGACATATTTTGCAAGTTCTAAACCATTGTGAAATCAAAGATAAACTGTAAATACCATGCCCTCCTCCATGTAATAACAGAAGATTTCCCGAAAAACTATCATACAGCCAGGGTTGAATCCCCTTTGAAATAGAACTTGATTATTTCTGTTAAACAGACCTACATGGTTAAGATAATTTTGTAACAATAGTGTACGTAAACAAAGCCACATTTGGAGAATGCAGATGATTAGACGGTTTAAAAATGTGAAATCTGCTTACCCTTATCGAAGCTGAAACTCTTCCTGTTTTAGTGGTTAATTCCGTTGACCTTGTCTCAAGTAATGATCAAACTATATGAGCATCTGTAAATATCTGTACATAGAATTCAGGAAATGAATACATTTGAAGTTATACATTAGTACAGTATTTGAGTTTGTACTGAGTGTTAATATTTGATTGTGATATACCTCGACAATCGTGACTAGGTGAATCACAATCGCCCCCATCGTCTTCGTGAAATTTATTAGTGTCTGAAAATTGGATTGTTTTAGAAGATTTCACGGCAGTTTGTTTTGGTCACCACTGTGAGCTGGTTTACTGCAATGTCAATTTAAATTTCAGAGAAATTTTCGTTACTGTAACCAATAATTTGCAGAATAGAGTTACTGAAGGACTTACTGGCCAGACCGCTGTCTAATTTAAAAAACAAGTCAATAATCATAAAGTTCTACACCACGAGTGGGCAATTAATTTTCCAAAGGGGCCGCATGAGAAATTGGGATGGTTGTAGAGGGCAGGACTAATATAGTTAACTCAGTTTTACCCACTACTGTATATATAGTATATATACTGGCGGGCGGGCTGGTCAGAGACAGGAGGCGGGGCGGATGCGGCCCGCGGGCAGGCCGTTGCCCAGGTCTGCTCTACACGTTGCCCCATGCTTAACTAATTAAAAGAGCGACCTTTTCTGTTCTGCTGTAAACTTTTCAATTGTGTCTGTAGAGATAATGTCATTGATATCATTGTTGTAATGACAAAGGAAATGATTTTTGAAAGCATTGTGAAGCCGAAGCCATTCGTTTAAGTTCTTTGGCCCGCTGATGTTTGTACGTTAATTTAAATGTAATTTGCTATTTTGCAAAATCTTTTTCTGCTTTCTTTTCTCTTGTAGAGTCCTTGTTTTGCACTGATCAGACACTGATAATAATTGCTGTCAGTTCCATATGAAACCTCTTCTGTATTATATTACAAACTCGCCGGAAATAAGAGATTGGCTGAGGCGATTAGTGTTTAATTATATTTCACATTAATCAGTATATGTGAATTTTTTTTTCTCTCTCTCTCTCTCGCGCTTGAGTGAGTGCTTGTGTGTAAGTGAATAAGAGAGAGAGCAGTGTTCTTGAGAGCGCAGCCAGATGTTATTAAGTGTGTGTTTCCGGATTTTTTACAAAGATTTTTGTATCTGTTACCGGTGTGTTTGAATTACAAATTTCTCTGCAGATGTATGGTTCTGCTTAATAACTTACAAATTCAGACTGCAGTTAGTCGTTGTACTTTACCAGCAAACGTATACAAAAATACTTACAAAAATCAGTAACGTAAACCATAGTATATGTGTGCGTCCGCAATGGGCGGTGAGAGAGAGAGAAAAGGAGTGGGAGACAACAACTTGAAGAATTTCTTAGAGAATAGCAATAGGTGGATGATGTGTTCAGGAAATGTAAGAAGTCACAAGAAAGTAAATAACCACAAAGTATATACACTTCCGCTCAAGTCCACAAGTTATGAACCACTGATATATAATAATAATAACTTCATTTTTTAAACTGTATATGTTGATGTAACCTCAACGTGCTTTACAAGAGCAACACACACACACCCACACACACATTCAAATGCACATATGCATTGCAAACACACATACCTATGCAGTCAGGACAGGTATACATTGGGATTTAAAGCTTCCAGTCTGCTGGTGTTGGCACATGTGGCAATTGCATGAGTCGGTTCTCTTAAACAGTTGAGTCTAGCTCTTTACGAAGAGAAAAGAAAGAGACAAAAGATGCAGAAGTGGTTTGTATGTGTGGACGTCAGTAACTGTCATGGAAACACAAAGATTTAGTCACGAAGCCATAGTTTTGTAAGTGCATCACTTCTCTACTGCTTATAATGATTATCTAGCATTTCGAGGATAAGATAAGTAGTTTAAGATCTTCCCACTAACGTATAAAATTACGTTTTGGTGACTTCAGTAGGTACGTCCGTTGATTTCTGCTTGAAAAATGATTAACACGACGATGCATATGATTGTAAGCACGCTCAACTGCGACTTGGGTTTTCTCCCCTAATTTAAGTGGAATCTTACGTCCAACGGCCATTCTTATTTGACCTCCGGAAAAACAAGTTTAATAAGCAGCAGTCCCGTGCACACAAAGACATCTTTAATCAAAGAATAATTCAAATGTCAAAAGATTTTAAATAAGTCCAAATAAGAGTTTTAACAACTGGTATGGTAAAGTATACAAACTAATACTTTGAAACTTTGCTGCGGCTATTATTAAACTTGTGGTTGATATTAATTTTGATGTTTGCTCCTGTTTGTGTGCCTGCGCTTTTTCTGTTTGCAAGCAAGCGAATGTAAAGGGAGACAAACAAAATAGAGGAAGAAATCGAAGAGTTGTGTCCCTTATCTCACCGCAGAAGCATTGTTCAATAGCAGGGATAGCGCAGCAGCAGATCAAACGACGACAACGGAGTTGATGAATTTCATTCAGGAAAAATCTTGGCCTCATAATTACAGAGCACATTGTAGTCAAAAGGGTAGAAGCTTGCGGCATCAACGTGTTATGAGTGTTCATGCTTGCAATTCATTAAAGCTGCTCATATTGTCTGGGTTTCTAGGTTTTGTCCCGACATTACAAAAGAAGAAAATGATTGTTAAACATAATATACAATAACCACTAACAAGTATCAAGCCAAAGAAGGGCAGATATTTGTATTGACATCATGAGCATGGACTCATCCTTATTAATATAACACAACTAATAGCATTAAAACAATCTTAATCGTGGTGTAGAATTAACAATAATAAGAACCGCAAGATAAAGTTCTAACATAAACAGATCTTCATGAACAAAGCGCTGATAATGTTGTCAGTAATTAACTGATAGAGATAATGTGAATTTATTTCATGTGTAGTTTCTTCCTTAAATAAGAGATAATAAACAGGTGGTGAAATAGGAGAAAGAGTCTTTTACTTGTTTATCCTCTCTGACACAAAGTAATAAAAGCTGAGCTATTGTCGTATACTTTTCATTGTTTCATCTTAAACTTGCCATCACTAGAAAGGTTGTGCTAGTATCTGGTTGACATCTAACAGTATGATACACATAAGCTAGAAAGCTACAAGAATATGCAATACTTAAAAACATGGTGTTGACAGGTTTTAAAAGAAGACATAAACTACACAATCTGCATGGAAATAAACAGCAATAGGATGGTGATGACAATTAACAGGGCAAAAGAAGTGTGTGTCACTGAACCTCCTCTGGCACCTTTAGTTTGCCCTGAAACATGAATGATGCACGTAAATAAAGAAAAAGAATACATGAATTACAACAACAAAAACCAAATTTGTAGAGAGGAAAGAGGACTAGTCCTAATACATGCTGACTAGAGCTAGCCTGTGTTTTAATTGTAAACATACAGGACTATAACATCCTACGTACATACCGACTATACAGCTTTAGACTGACTACACATCCCAACTGTAGAAATATATGGCTAAGCTGTACACATCGACTGTAGAAATATAGGGCTAGTTTGTGTACCTCTCAACTGTACATGGCGAGTTTTAGATGGCGAGTTTCTTGTTTGAATTGAAGTTCCTGTCAATTGGAAAACAAAACATATTGTGATAAAATGTTTGAAAAATTTCTGTTTGGTTTTGACTAATTTGTAACGGGGGTGAGCACAGTGGGATTTTGATTATTTCCTCAAGAAATGCAGCTAACCCTCTTGCTAATACCTGTATAATATGTAAGCAAAAAATTCTTACCTCCAGGTTTTGTAGTCTGCACCGAATCTCCTGTGCAGTGAAACACAAATAGCGATTAAACAAATGTTTAAACGAGTGAAGAAGTGGTCTGACATGTTGACATTTGAGAGTCAGTAAAATGAGACGAAAAGCGCTGCATTGATATGAGGGTTTTGATACTTTGTATAAATAAGTTAGTCTAGAATTGTATCTTTCCATGTTCTCATGATAACTAAAATAGGTTTGCTGTGATGCGTGTTTGGCAAACGTGTGTTGTGCATAGAATAGACATTCAAACAACATTTAATATTATGTAGTCATGGAAACTGGTGTATTGTCCTTTTGATACGGGCGTGTGTGTGTGTGTGTGCTCACTTCTGCCATTGCTGATGTTATTGTTGATGTTTTTGATTTTCTCTCTGACTGCTTGCATGCTGGAAGACACATCTCCTTTGCTGGACAATAAAGTAATCTTATCTTATCTTAAGGCCAGACACCGGTCAAAAAAAAAGTTTTTTGTTTCACGGGATAGCGCGGATTTTTTTGTATCAGCTATTTAGCCTTTGAATGAAGTTTCAAAAAATAGTTTTACTGCACTCGTCGCGCTATCGGTTGCCATGGAAACAATCCAAAATGGCGCCCAAACAAACATTTTAAAAAGCTTATAACTTCGTCAATTTTGTGAGTAGACTCAAAATTCTGTTTGAAATAGTTACCTAAAAGGAAGATCTACAAACGTAGGAGGGGGATTTTGCAAAATCGGCTTAGTTTTTTTTTTAATGAATTTTTTTGTGAACAGTGTGTTAAATTTTAAGAAATTTTGATTTAAAATGGTATAACTACCAAACTACTAAATATTTCGTAAAAAGCTCTCCTACAAATGTTTAAATTTGTATGAAGAAAAGCTCAACCAAATTGCAGTTAATTATAGAGATACAGTCCTAGTCAGTGTAAAAACTTCACAATGAATGAATTAAATATATTACAGTAAAGGTTTCAATATTGATGAAAAATGATGTATCTTTCACTTTTCTTAAAAGACAATGTCAACAAAGAAATGAAGAAAGGTGTCATCTACCGTGTCTTTTGATGAAACGATCATCGATGCACTTTTCCTCCAAGTGGCGCACTGTACAATCAAACTCTACACAAGAGAGACTTGCAAAAGTGAGAAAGAAATGTAACATTTATTTTAAGTGCTCAGTCATTAGGTAACAGAACAGATAGAAATTTGACAATGATAAAATTCAACTGTACACAGAGTGTTTTAGTAATTAACGACAGATAATGAAAAGTTTCCCTACCACCTCTGCCATTATCGTCGTTAAAAATATTGGTGACTGAATACTGACTGTTCCAACTGAGTTTTAGTAACTATTTAAATACAATACAATTTTCAACTTTAATGAAAAATTTCAATAGCACTAGCATATATGTATATAAGATTAGCATCTTATTTGTAAATCAGATTCATTTAAGAACGAAATCATACCGTTTTGCTGAGATCCTTCTGTTACGTTGTACATCAAGCAATATGAGGAAATATCTTTTTTAATGAAGCACTCCATAGTCCATAAAAAATCTCTGCAACAAAATGTTCTTCCTTTTCTTTTTACTTTCCTCGAAACGTGACAGAAAAAGCAATGACCATTTGATAATAATATAGCAATATGAGCTATGTTGTTGACAGTAGTTTAATTTAATCTGTTCGTCCCTGTTTAATATGTAATAATGAGATAAAAATTCCGAGAGAATGGTCGGACACGTATGGTACCTAGAGTTTCCGTTTTAATTTAAACCATTTTAAATTAACAGACCAAAAAAATCATAATATTCTAATAATAATAGAAAAGCATCAACAACATAACGAATTAAACAAAAAGAAGGGGAGGTATTCACACATTAAATATTTAATACTTTTTAAACTTACGTGCAAAGATCCTTTGTTATTAGTTCAGTATTACAAGAAGCGCCGTGATGTAATAGAAAGTTCAAGAAGCTGTCAGAAATACAGGACATTGACTTTTCAACTACATCGTAGTCACACTGTTCTGGTCTTTCCAGCACTGAAGACAAATGTAACAAACGTGTGAGAAGCAGCTATTCTATTGATAAACACAGAGCGAGAGGAAAGTGTATTGTTGATATAAATAACTTATTATAAGACAAATAACAGATATCTGCTTAGATAGATCGTGAATTGTTTTATCAAGATAAAACATTTTCTTCTGGCTTTGCGAGAGTTAGTATGAGTGTACGAAATCACTAAATATAAAATGATCACGATTTGCACCGTTCATCTGCCATCTTTAGGTAATATAAGATATATTACTGTAATAACTAAAAAAGGATCAGGATATTGTTAATGATTATCTAAAACAGGACATAGGACAAGAATAAGTTGGCGACTGAAAGAAAAAAGCCATTTTATACTTTGGAAGATACCTTCAGAGACAAACACCAGTTAAAATAAGACAAAAAAGAAACCGATTGCATAACATGATCACAAAGAGAAAGACATAAGGAGTACAGAAGGTGCTACAACCAATAAGTTAATGTTGCTGGTGGGAGAAATAATGTGATATTCAACTTGCCATAGAGAATATTAACAAAGAAGACAAAATGTTCGAAGCAGATTAAAAGCGATTTACCTTCGGTACAAATTTTCTCCACGTCGTTCAGTGAGCAGCCGAAAACTTCCAAGAGAAAATAATAAAAATTTGAAAAATACTTACATGTATTTGAGAAGATAGTGACCGCTATAAACTACAAGTGCGCAGTAGATCGCTAAGGCAATAAACGACAAAATAATCAGTTATCGTAAAAATGTACATTTGCCAATACAGACAACACCACCATCACTCTTAATGCTCTAAGTCTAACCCGAACCCAATTACATTGGCTGGCAATTGAGTTCTTTTACCTCATGCTATTTTTATAAAACCAAAATCTTTCCAAGAGATGATTGTAGAAGGGAAAGAGATATGTAAACTGTTTCTATCATCCGCCAACAGAACGGAAAAAAAAGTGACGATCCTAAACTATATTTATATCACCCACTGCTTTAGTAAGAAAAAAATAAGAGTTGATGTCTGAATAGTGATTACTGCAACTGTTTTTATTTTACTATTACTTTATACTGCCATTTGAAATTGCAGGTACGTTTATTCTAGAAGATTTTTATGCAGACAGGATACATTTACCAACACAATCATACCGTATAAATCTGTCTCTGTTGAACTGTCCTCCAAGCAAACTGGTGAAATATCACTTTGAATCATACACAAGTGCATCAGTATCATGTCTCTGCAAAAGATAAATTACCATGAACAATTTGTATTCCTTTTTCAATTTACTACTTAGGCTACTGAGATAAAGCAATGTTGCCATATGACATTAGTATATAGCAAGAACTTGAATACGGTAATGCTGTTGACTGTAGTTTATGCTATTATTTATTTATTTTTTATTATTTATTATTTATTAATATTTGATAATGAGACAAACATTTCCGAGAAAGCCAACTGATACCTCATGTGAAGGTACTTTTCATTTCGATGTAGACTAGTTTATTTTAACAGCCAGCAACATAAAAAATACCAAAGCATAAACGACATAACGAATTTAGTGCACAGAAAGCCAGCCAGTCATACAGCCAGCAAGACGGTCAAAATGAGAGGAAGTGATATATTAAATACTTTGTCAACTCACCTACAAAATTTTTTTGTGATTAGTTCCTTTTCACAAGTGTCCCATTTCGGTGAAAATATGTTCCAGTCGAAAATAGAAGCACAGGACATGATCTTCCTAGCATCACTGGCGTCACACGGGTCTTGTGCGCCTACGACTGAACAACAGTGCAAAAAGTGTTAATATTCCGCAGTTTGTTGATAGACATAGAACAAGAGGAAAACATGTTGAGATATATGAACAGGAAAGTAATAAACGAATGACCATTTAGATCGAGAATTCTTTTATCAAGTCAAGAAAATTTGTCGCGGGAGGCGACTTTTTTAAAGTTGATTGTAAGGCATCAATATAGATGAAATGATGCGGATTACTTTAGCTGCCATCTTTAAACACGACAGGTACCGAATATTGGAAGCTGCTTTTTTCATCTATATTTTTTGTGCTCTGGTGTGTGTGACCACGACTTTCAATGTCTCATAGCTGCTATCCATTCGTTCTCTATGGTCACTCAGTGTAATCTTGTAGATTCTTTCGTTACCTGCCAGAAGGTCATCGGAGAGGCCTAAATGACATATTAGTCTACCAGGTATGAAAAGAAACGCCTAATCTTTGTCTAAGTTATTTTTTCGCAAAACTATTACACAATAATGGCGAGAGTACACCAGCTATCGATTAAAAAAAATAGTTTTCTGTTTTGACGTTTGAAGTCTGGTAAAAACAATAAGTCATCATCAATCATCCGCTGAGGGACATTCATTCATGATTTCCTTTAATGGTCGTGTTTAATGGGGTAAAACTGCACCGCTGTCCACTATCTCCTACTATGATATGTAATAAGATGTTGAATATTCTCATGAGATTTCATAATTCTACGTGGAAGATGTCTTCAAGGTTAAAACAATGGCAAAATCATGAACGTACCTGTAAAATAAAGAACGAGGAACATTAGGACTAAACCAACCGGACCGATCATTTCATTTGATTTCATCACGACAGTAATATCGGATTTTCACTTGCAACAGCTTCCTTCGTATTGCTGAGGAGCAAACAGAGAACAACAGTAATAACAGCAGTAATATTTTCACGCTCATTGGAGTATCATTCAAGGATCTGATTACTACACTCTGTGTTGTGCCTACATTATCTGTATGCAGGTACATACAGCTCTAACATGATATAATAAGATAAAAAGAAATACAGAGACCAAATATACTTTTCCCTATATTTCGTGTGGCATATCAAGCACAGCGATGATGATGATGATGATAATATGCTGCTGCTGCTGCTGATGATCATGATGATGATGATGATGATGATGATGATGATGATTACTATTATAGAACTGTAAGATTACCTGTGAAAAAAAGAGTAAAAATCCTGGAGTTTCAAAGGAAATTGAAGTAATGTTGACTTCACTATGCAGTTTTCATAAATCGTTTTCTTTCTTTCCTGCTTTCCTTCTTCTTGCATAGCCGTAGCTGAAAGTGAAACCATGCAATAACCGCTTGACATTTAACACTTTTATTTTTTTCCTGCAGCGGAAGGTTTCAATTAAAACGAAAGAGTCCCAGGAAATTTCAGATTGATATGTAGTGGATAAATCAGTAGTATCTGTGTGTGTGTGTGTGTGCGCGCTTGCTGGCTTTTGTGTCTGAAAGAGAGAGTGAGCAAAAGAGACCAGTGACCTTAATAGCTCAGCTATTTTCAGAATGTATTTTTAATGTGTTTCTACTTATTGTAGATTTTTTTGGTAATGTGTCTTTCCGCCTGACGTATACAGGTTGTATTTTGTTGCTGAACATTACAATAAAGTAAGGGTCTAGAAAAATGTTTTAACACGAAGTATTCATATAAGTATGATATGTATGCATGTATGTAAGCGAGTGTGTGTGTGTGATAGAGAGAAAAGAGAGATTTGAACATGACAATATATTAAGAAAGTACCACTTCCCACAAGAAAGTAAGCTACGATGACCTATACATCTTAGTACATGTGTTTGGTAACTGAGATAATACATATTCAGTAAACTACGGTTTTTTTCTGTATTAAAAGAACACCTATTAATTAAGTTAAACAAAACTTATGTGCACATTTATTGGTAAAAAATAAATATATTTTTTTTCATAACAAGCAAATTAAATTATCTATTTATAGGGTTAATTAAGCAAGTCAAATAGTATATATATATATATCTTTTATACAACAGGTTTAATGAATACTGAAAGCTATTCCGTTGTTCAATAGGTCATACAACGAAAAAAGTAATAAGTCACAAATGTGAAAGATACACTGTTTATACTTCTTAATACTACAGGGTTGACTTGTAAGCTGCAACAAGACAGAAGACGATTTGTTTTTTTTATTGCTAATGCATCAGCCCGGTGTTGATTTTGTTCTCTCTAAGTAGAAGAAGACTGATAACATGTTAAGGAAATCAAAATACCCGGGGAACTGTTCGGACACGAAACCTTGTGATCTCTAAACAGATGCAGCAAGATTTAGTTTCAACATAGAAGTTTTCCTGTTTTTCGACTTTTGAATTTTTTTCTTATTCCTTATTTAGCTTGTTCACCCGCCCTCTATTCAATTTTTCGTTTTCGATCCATTTCCCCCTTTGAATTATTTTCTTCGTGACTGCATTAAAAACTCTATGACAAATTGGATATATCATGCTATCCTTCATAAATTACAGGAGTCTTCACACAGAAACGAAACTATTGTTATGAACACAACGATTGTAGACAGCATGAACATTTTTTTTATTATTCGTGATTGTAACTGAGTAAAGATCTCTTTGTGTGTGTGTGTTTAAAGTTCATATTTAGTTGTCGTACTTGGTCTGTCAGTGGTCAGCCAGATTAGTTCAGTGTGTATTTCGATTAATACTGCAAAAAACGAGTGCTGAACACAAGATCCAATATTTTTTTTTTCTTAAATCAAAAAATATATATTGTATATATATAATACAATTGAAGCCAACGTGTTATTAAAGTGAGACAAATAAACAACCTACCTGTAAAAGTAAAGGCCAGGACCAGTTTCGTCACACCACCGGGGTAACCCAATCCAGTTGCTATCATCTGATCACCCCATCAGTATCAGATTCTATGTTTCGTTTACAGCAGCTTAGCTTGGAGATTTCACTGATACGCAGTCGACAAACAATAATATTCCAAAGTTCATCGCACCATCAGTCAAGACTTCGACTGACTCATGTGAAGTTTAAGTACTGACTTCAGCTGTGCAAAAATATCTTTTGTACATTCTCACTTGCTATCATCAGCTTCAGACACTGAGCGACCCCAGACATAATTGTCTCGACATATGTTTTGATTATGTCACGAAGTTAAAAGCATTCTAAGGAACAGTTGAATGTACAAAGGGAGGTTTTCTTTTGTGATACCCTGGCAAAGCAGTCTCAGCCCAAAGTCAAGCAGGGTGGCCTGCATATTCAGTTCTTTTTTTCTTACATGAGCACATTAACCAGCAGGGGAGCTGACACTTTGAAAGCCTAGCAGGGAGTTTGCAGGGAGAGAAAGTGTGTGTATGTGTGTTGGAAATACATGTGAGTCTTTTCAATTGTCACTACAGTGGTTGTATAATTCGGAATGTTTTTTCACGTATTTTGCCTTTTCAATCGTTGTCAGTGATGTGTATCAGCCTAAATTTCTCTCTGTGTGTGTTTGTGTGTGTGTGTTCCCGCCCTTGAATTAGAACACTGAGTAGCAAGAAGCTAGAGGCCGCTGGAGCTTAATCGGAAGTTCAAATAAGTAGCTTCTTAATTAGTCACTATACACAATTGTGATGGCGCAGTGTGTACAACACAGACGGGGTTGTGAGTGGCACATCGTGTACAGTGTACAGTGGTGACAGCTGCTCCTCTGTTTGCCAGCTTTGGTTCTCTGTATTCTCGTGTGAGCACCATGAGGTGCACGAACATTCCTATCACCCTAAAGCATCCACATTGAAAATAAATAAAAAACATACATAATGAAACATGCTCACATATAGATGAAAACACACGAACACGTTAAGAACACACACGCACACAGAAAAATAAACACATAAGCACACAAAGAAATAACAACATACATGCAACTGTATATAGAAACACATATATATATATGCTTACAAATATATGTCAACACAAACACACGTGCGCAGGCACAAACAAACACATGGACAAATGTACACAAATTTAAGTGTTTTTATACCATAAAATTATTAAATTATAAATTTAAAATGCTTTAAAAATTACCTACACAGAATGATATTTAGACTATGATCATGCAATGCAAAAAATCCTTGAATCTTTGGCTGTCACTGATGTTGTTGCTGTTGACAAAGATGCTGAAGCTGACACATGTTCGTTAGTCTTCTTTTTCTCACATCACATCAACGAATATAAAGGGAGACAAGAGGGTTTTAGAGCGAAGGAGTTGTAGCCCCTTTATATATACATATATTGCTTCTCCAGTCATACAGCAGGTTTTAACAGCAACAACATGAATGACACAGGAAACACAACAACAAAGTGTCATTGATGAAGGAATTTTAGAAACAATTTATTCCAACGTACAATATCAATCAGATTTATACTGTGTCAAAAATGGTCAACAACCTGTCACCTGGCAATGTGTAACAAAATTACTTTTCACGTGTGTGTGTGTTAGTTCTAATAGTTACATCGATATATTATCTTTTAAATGCATTTTTTAAATCTTCTTTTTCTATTCTTACACTCGAAAAATGTAGTTTATTATACTTAAAGTCTTATCCAGTTTATGTCTAGTAACATTTCGCTGTACAAATCTTATAGCATAAAATATTGTCCAAAAGTCAATACAAAAGTTTTACCATCTATAAACGAATGATACAATGATCGTAAACAAAAAAAAAATATTTTAAAAATTTTATTCAAGCTGCAGTCAGGAGACCGTTAAGATTATTTTCGTAAGGCACATGGCACGCACCAATGGCAATCTACAGCTCCAGGGTCAAGATGAACATGAGCTTCACTAACAGAAACATGAAGACTTGAGCAACCGAAGCGGCTCCTGTCCCAAGGTTCCTCCCTGAAGCAGAAACATGTAATTTCTGGTTTATTAAAGTATAACAATGGTAGAGTTATGTCCCTTCGACTAACTAGCTATAGGGGGCTAGTTCTCTGTCGTTTTGTTTTCTTTTAATGGAGTTTTAGTGTATTTTATCTATCTGTGATGTTTGTTGCGCCGTTCTCCTCTGTTCTGGATTGTTCTTCTCTGCTTGTTTCTATTCGTTTCTTCCCGTGAACACTTTCATCCAGTAACTGCTTCGCTTTGCCATATTGTTTTGGGTTTTTGATTTAACAGGATTATGAACCTTCATCGACACTCAAGCTTCTCCGATGTTGTAAACCATGTTGCCTTCATATTTACATATCGATGTTTATATTCTATTTAGACATTCCCCCAAAGAAACAACAGCAGAAAGAGACATATCAATTCTAAGTAGAATAATATTAACATCGATTGCCACAGAAACAGTAACATAAAAATACGTAGACTGAAAACAATCTTTTATATTACACTTTTCTTCTTCACATCTTCCGTGTATGTTTATTTCCTAATTTTTTCGGTGTATGAGAGTAGATAGCTTATGTGCTTATCAGAATCAGACACTTGTAGATATAAATAAATTTAAATCTCTCACCATTAGATGAAGATGTGGTGTTAATGGTTAAATTTCCTGCAAAACCAGAAAAGTTTGTTTATCTCATCATTGATAGAAGGCGCCTGCGTTTAATGAATGCCGATTACTGTAAAATTACTTTCTTTCTACTGTTAGACATAGCTGATAGTTGGAACTTGATGCATAAATTAGCAGTAAAATTTAAGGATATATATATCTATAAGCAATCAGAAAAGTCGTGTTTACCCTTAGAAGTAGAAAAGGTCGTGACAACAGGCTTCACTAAACAAAAGGGAAAAAAGTTATCATTACCGACAGATGAATTTGCGACTTGTGAATGTCCATGACTGTGAGATTACTCTTTTTTCTATTGTGAGAGGTAGCTCAAAGTTGGGAATTAATGCACAAATTAGTAGAAGCATTTTAAGACTGTATATATAAATATAAAAGCAACAAGTTAAGTCGTTTCTACCCTTAGATGTATCCCACGTCCTAAATTGTAAAATTTATGATAAACTCTATATCACATGCCATCCACAATGTGATTAGAGTCGTCGTCACAACAATAATTCTTCAAGCTATATATCAATCCCAGATAAATTAAGGCTCTTTCAAGGCCTAAATGGTTTTGACCATAATAACCTTAATAATGATTAAACGTATGAATCCAATATCACTTCTATTCATCAAGATGATGCATTTAGGAAATAAGCTGATAAGATTTGAGAAGTGTGAAGCCTTGATACACTTAGAGAAGAGTCCTCTCTTCCGGTTTGAATAGCTATCTTGGTTAACGTGAGACTAAACTCGATGATGATGATGATGATGATGATGACGACGACGACGACGACGACGACGACAACTGAAGCTGTCAAAATCTCCTTTTTTCTTTATGCCTCCACTTACAAAGAGTTGAAGAGAAGTAAATTATTGGTCTCCTTTAAACAGCTGTGAATTCGTTTGGGGAATTGAATACATGAACACATTGTTCATAGATTGGCTTAACTATTTATTTTTCATGTAAACTACTGCTTATAGATCTCTTTCTGTGTGTGTGCTGGTGAAGGACCCTTCTACCCTGTGAAGGACCCTTATCCCCTCTTGATGCTAAAATAGTAATATGTCCCAGCTACTACCAGCAAACCAACCATAGCCTAAGAAAAAAATCTATGCATTTTTTTAATATTGGTGAATTATTCCTTTTAAAAGTCAATTACTAGGCAGCTTCTATCATAGCAGCGTATTCTTTCTTTCCTTCAATTCATAATAAAGACATAGTTGTTTTTTTAAGTCCTTCAAACATTTTTAAAGTAAAGGTAACATTATCTTGTCTCCAAATATATTATTAAAACGGAAGGGTTTTCGGCAAAAATTATGGTAACCAAAGGGTTTGAAATCTTTAAAATATCAAAGCTGTTGTATTTGAGCTGGGAAAAAAATAGAGACAGAACTGAGCAAAAGTAACTTGGCTGATGTCTTTTATAAATCCTTCTCTTCTGCCAGAGACATCCAGTTAAGGTAGATGATTAAGAGTACAATAAAACAATGGCTATACGAGAAACTGTTGTACATTCTGATAGCAAAGTAAACAAACAAATATTATCCATTGCTTTGTACCTTGTCCTGCTTGATTTTTAGGTGTTTTGGAAGTTGTAGAACTAGAAACAGTTGTCATTGTAGCTTCCCCTGAAACATGAATGATAGAAGAGAGGAAGAAGCTTAAGCTGTCTAGTATCGAGTTACTGTGTTAACTACAGTATAAACTGGAGTTAGAGTTTGTAAATATGATGTTCTTATAATTGAAATGCCAATCTTGCCTTTACAACAAAATAACAAAATGGAGGCCCTGTTGTTACAAGATTAAGACATATCAACTGCTTACCTGTTAAAGAAAGAAGTACGAACGCAAACATCAAAGCACCTGGACAGGCCATTCCTATTCCTTTCATCATCTCAGCAGTATCAGACTCCGAGGTTTACTTGCAGTTACTTCCGAGATGTTAGTTATAGCAGTCAGAAGACATGACATCATCAGTCCAGGCTCTGACATGCGCAGTCCGATGCAAATTGAGTGGAAGCTGTGAGATATTTATAGACAGAGAGGGAGTAAGACTCACAGACTGACTATTTCTCAGTGATTGTAAAACTAACCTGATGATCTTATTGCTAGAATTCGGCTATTATTTTTTTGTTATTGTTTATGAGACCAGAATCTATTATTATTATGTTTGAGTGTTTTATTGTTTTTTGTTTTGTAAAGCGTTTTTAATCCACCTTTACTAGTGAGAAACAGCGCTATAGAAATAAATAAACATTATTATTATTTTTAACAATAATATATTTTTTCTGACATTTTTATTTTACAATTGTTGAAGGAAGTCAGTGGCATCATACTCTTCGTTATAAAAATTGTCAAACATCTGAAGGAACGTTCATTTTCGCCCAGAGACAAAGAGTTTGACTGACAGCAAAATTTCATAATTAAATCTTCAAAGGACAACAAAATTTGCATCGTGTCTTTCAGATCGTGTGTACGTGTGAGTGTGTGTGTTGATATTGATAGGTTTGCCTGCAGAATGACACTTATACAAATTATAATGAGCTCACAAGCCGACTGAAGGGAAGCAGTGCAAATCCATCGATGGAATACATTCAGACGGTCAGATGTTAGTCATCCTTCCTGCGTGAATAATTAATTAACCCCAACACTTTCAAAGCTCTGGTAGTCTGGTAATTGGTCGAAACACTATCATCATGTATGGAAAACGATTTAAGAGAAGATATCTGCTATAGTTGATAGATAGTTGTACTAAATGTGGTTTAATTTAAATTATTATTTGTTTAAAAGAGTAGTGTAGTGTATGTGTAGCAACTTTAAAGATGATTTGCTATCGTTTATACTGCAGACGATTTATCGGATTTAGCAAATGAAGACTATCTTCTGAGTTGAGACGAAGGTTTTGCATTTGACGACGATAATTTTGTTTCCTTAATACTTTAGTATTAAATGCGACATGCAAGTTGCAGGCCTCTCACTGGGGCAGAGTTGCGATGTACATATATAAAATGTACATAATACATATTGACAAGAAAAAGAACTTTTAAGCTAACTGGTTACAGATGACTTTTTATCTGCATGGTAATTCCTACTCAGATATTCATTGCTCCTAAGAGATACAGACAATAGCCACATTATGTGCTGTTGTTTTACATCACCTCTTTATCTTTGTGTTTTATTTCTTCATTGAAACTTTTATTTGATCTTCCTGTGCATGGACTGAGCTTGTCTTTTAGAAGGTGAAGCACGCAGTACAAGTACAAGTAAACTCTTGTTACTGTACAGCGATTTGAGTCCTGTTCCTGCTGAACAAAGGCCATGTGTAAATCTTCTTCTTCTTATTATTATTTGTTATTGTTTAGCACTAGTGCTTCAGCCTAGGAGTATTTTTCTTTTAAAAAAGAGAAGACGACTGATCAGCACATGTTGAAAGATATGTATAGAATATATATATTTTCAACTACAGCGAATGAATATAACTGGCACATGAAGCGATTAGTTAAGAGTGTTCTGTTCACTATCTACTAAGATATTTTTAAAACCACGACGTCGACGATAACGATGACGATGACGATGATGATGCAAAGCAAATCATTTTAGTGGTTAAAGAAGCTATCACTTTCTTGCAGAAAAAAATGCTTTTAGGATAATCGTCGTTTAGTTAAATTCTTTATTGTTCAACGGAATCTAGAATTGAGTGTCAATAAGATAGAAAGAGAGAGTATACGGAAGTATCTATACATACACATGAGACCTGCATTTTCATCTTATGTTAAATGTGGAACACTTGTCACAAACTGGTGTTTCTCGTAAATTTGTTGCTAATAAAACGATTGAAACGTTTCTGTCTTTATTCAGAAGACCGCCACTTCGTTTCTTCTCTCACTAGTCACAAGAGCATCATCTATACCAATGCTTGCAACAAACGCTAACGGAACAAGTTTATTTCACTTTTTGAAAGAAATTTTGAATAAACAAGTTAAAACCCAAAACACATCCACTCAAATGAACAAATCCTTAAAAAAGCATTAGAAAAAAGTTTGATCAAATTGAAATAATAAATAGTAAAATGTGCTTATTAAATGGTATTTTTATTAAAGTTTTTATTACAACTATTATAATGCTAGATAGTGTTTGTGTTTACTCGCTTTTATGTCTGCGCGAAAGTTAACGTAAGGGGAGACAAGAAATAGAAATGACCAGCTCGAAGAGTTCTGTCCCTTCCCTTGATGTTCACAGCAGCATTGCTTAACATAAGGGACAGTGCAGCGGTAGCATATTCATGCGACAACAATGCATTTGATGAATGACATGCAAAAATCTTTCAGATTTTTACTTTCAGATCATATTGAGGCAAAAAGGATGACATTTGTGACAGACATGCTTGCAATTCATTATAGTGTCAAATTTTCTAGATTTTGCCAAACATTAAAAGAGAGCAAAATACTTATTAAACACAAGATGCATATATCAATAATAAAATTTCCAGTGCAATAAGTGCAGATAAAATGTGAATTGGCTTCACGAATCCATCCTTAATTATTAATGTACAACCAGCGATATATTAAATAAAGTTAATAATGACAAACAGGAAACAATAATAAAATCCGCAAGGCATAAAGATCTAATGTGCAAAAAATATTTCTAAACAAAGATATCACAATGCTATCAATGATTAATTCAACAAATTAAATAGGAATGTATTCGAGAAACAGGTGAGATTGTATTTGTTTACTCTCTCTCACAGCCAAAGTAAAAAAACAAAACAAAACAAAAACGCTTGCTATTGATGCAATGTGTAGAAAGTTGGTGTTCATAGGTTTAAACAGGAAACATAAACTCCACGGGTTACATGAAAATAAACATTAGAAGGATGGTAAATATAAGCAGCAGAGCCAGGTAGGTACGTGTGACTACAGCGCCACCACCTGCATCATTGGTTTTTCCTGAAACATAAATAATGTGCTTAATGCAGATAACAAGAGATAAGAGATAGTAACTGAAAAAAAGAAATGGAAATAGTATTCAGAGTATAAGCTACTTAAACTAAGAGACAGTTTTGAGATTTTGAAGAGAGTGTTAGAAAACCTTATTGGTTAGAATGATGATGTGTACATAAATACAAAGACCGATAATGAAGTATATTCATATTTATACTACACTCTATTATTATATAGAATGGAACTCCTTACAGGCAGCAAAAGTTTTTATTTTAAAGATAAAGAGAAGCAGTTTTGATGGAATTACAATATTGTTACTATTTTGATGTTTTCGGGGTGTGTGTGTAGATATACATAATATATATATATATGTCTCTCTCTTCCTGTCACATTTCTTACCATTAGATGAAGATGTGATCTTGAAGATGACATTCCCTACGACATAAGAAATTTATTTTCTTATTATTTACAAGTACTGTTTTTGTTTTATAAATGTTAATTACTAAAAAAACTACTCTTTTTCGTTGTGAGGGGTAGCTATGAAATGGGAGTTAGTGCACAAATCAGTAGTAAACATTTGAGATATATGTTTAAAAAATTAGAAAAGTCCCTTTCACTCGTTGTCAAATCAATTGTCTCCACGAAAGCAAAAGTGTATTTAAAAAAACAATCAACTTCAACTGTTTTGTCTTTTTTTCACTTTCTCTGAGCATGTTTTAATTTCCGTTTTTTTCTTTATTTTCAATTTTTTTTTTGGTCGATGTATGAGAGAGGAAAGGTGAACAGAATATGAGAATCAGACATTAATTAGATAGAGATGTAAAATTATCTTACCATTAGATGAAAGTGTAGTCGTCAGGAGCGCCTTCACTGAAAAACCAGAATTTTTTTTTTATCTGATAATAACCTAAAAACAATCGTATATATTGCATTCTTTTTTTCGTTTTTGTATAATTTTTTAAAATTTTTGTAAAGGTGGAGGGATAGTGAATACGAGTTGGAAAGTAAAATGTAAATGAGATTCAAAGATTTGTAAACATAGATTAAAAATTCTCTTACCATTAGAGGAAGGTGTGGTCGTGGTGATAACATTCCCTACAAACACAAAATTAAAAAAAAATTATTGTCGACAGAAAGCATTTTCTTCCTATGTATATCAATTACTATAAAATTACTCTCTTTTTTGTAAGAAATAGTTGACAGCTAAGAGTTAATGCGCACATGAGCAGCAAACATTTGTATATACACACGTATGCAATAACTAAACTCGGTTTTTACCTTTAGTTGTAGACGCAGTCGTGGAGGTAGTCGTCACTGAAATAGCATAAAAAATATAATCGACTGATAGCATTTGAGACTTCTAATTGTCAGTTATTCTATTTTTCTGTTATCTTCTTTACTTTGGTGTGGTGAAGTTGAGAATAGGAAGGTGGGGTCTGTATCAAAAGATATCGTTTGTAAATATATATGCAAAGAAATAGAAAAGTCGCTTTCACCAGTGGAAGTTGTGGTCGTAGAGGGTGTCTCTCCTGAAATAAAAATAAATTTTTAGCTATTTATACTTTTTAAATGTTGGTTTAGTTATTATCGTTTTACTTTATGACTTCTTTATGTCCCTTCTTGCAGTCTGAATTATAGGGTTTAGCTATATAATTCACTAGTACTAGAGTAGCAGCTTTCGCAAAATAATCGGCTGATAAGTTATCATTAAAAATAAGAAAAAAACTACTACTAACTTCTGAAAATTATTTAATACTTGATTGTCACCGAGAACGAGCAGCTGGTGAAAATGTCAGATTCAACATTTATCTATACATAGAAAAAGAATTGAAAAATTCAGTTTTACTTTTAGTTGTAGAAGCGGTCGTGGAGGTAGTCCTCACTGAAATAGAAACAATTTTTAATATCGACAGATTGCGTTTGAGACATAATTTAGATTATTTTTTTCTGTTTTCTGCTTTAAATTTGTGGTGTGTAGCTTAGAATGGGAAGGTAGGGTCTTTATGAGCAGACTTCCTTTGTAGATACATAGGTAAAAAAAAATAATAGAAAAATCTCTTTCACCTGTAGAAGTTGTGGTCGTAGAGGGTGTCTCTCCTGAAACAAACAAACAAACAAAAACAATTCTTTTGAGATGTTTAGACTTTTAAATTTTTATTTTTGATCTTTATCGTTTTACTTTGTGACTTGAGTCCCTTCTTGCAGTCCGAATTATGGGGTTTAACTACAGTTTACTAGTCACAGAGTAGCAGTTAGCTATCTCAAATAATTAAGAATTTGTCATCATTCAAAATTTTTTAAAAAATACTACTTTTGGACTACTGAAAAGGATTTAATACTGGATTGTCAACGAAACCATGCAACTGATGAAAATTGCAGATTCTATGACGATGGAAGGTGAGTGGAAAGTAGATAATAAAAACTGAACCCGACAGACAAAGAATGCGAGTTAATATAAAAGTGTGTGAAAAGACACAATTTGAGGCTTTTAATAGACTAGCCATCAATTAACACCAATTAACCCTGCCATTACATTTCTTCCTATTTTCTTTATCTGGTTATAGGGTTTCTCTTACTAGTAGATGAAGGTGTGGTCCTGAGGGTAGTAGTACCTGAAAGACCAGAAATTTTTGTATCATTATCAACAAAAGGTGTTTGTGTGTATAAATGTCGATTGCTATAAAAATACTCTTTCTCTGTTGTGATGTGTATTTCAGAGAAGGGAGTTGATGTACAAATGAGTGGTAAACATTTATCTATATATATATACACATATACACGTAAGCAATTCGAAATATCGGTGTTTACCCTGAGTTGCAAACGCGGTCGTGGAGTCAGTTTCCACTGAAATACAAATAAAAAAGTTATTATTATAGACATGTATCGTTTTCGATTTATGAATGTTGATTGTTCCACACTATTTTTGGTTTTGGTTTTTGCTGATTTTTGTGCAAAGTAGCTGAAATTGTTTACTAAGAGATTACTTTTTTATGTGGAATAAATGAAGGAGAAGGTGAGGTATAAATTAACAGAAATCGTTTGTTGATACATACGTAAAATAACATGGTATTGATTGTCTCCCATGAACAAAAAGTATGTAAAATATTAAATTTTACCTATTTTGATGTAATTGTTCATTCTGTTCCCGTCCTTACTCTTTCTTTGAAATTATGCCAAACGAGATCATACGTTAGTGATTATAACAGGAACAAAAAATAATTATTTGTATCATGAAAACAATTGTTTGTATTATACTTGTTTTCTGTTGGTTTTTAGTGTGTGTGGGTATTTTTTGTTTGGGGGGGGGGGTCAGTGTATGATAGTGGGAGGGGGTTATGTATATGAGAATCAATCTTTCGGAAGGGGAAACAATCAAATCCTTTAATAGGAGAATTTTGTCAAGTGGGTGCATCATGTCATAACCAACTGCTTGACAATCTTGGATGAAAAATGAAAAGCTTCAAGCTGTGGTATTACCACAATATTACTAGAGCTGATAGTGTTTAGTGCAGAAAAAGAAAGATAAAATGTAGCCGTTTTCGTAATGTGAAGAACAAACATACAAATGCACAATATAAATTGACTTACTGATGACTTTTTTTCATGTTGATAAAGTCTTTATAATAGCAACCAATATCTTTGTGATCTGTACTGATACTAAATAATGCTTTACAATTTCATTAATTCTACAAATAGTTTTTTAATTATACGATTATGTTCTCGTATAAGTAGTTGATGTCCTCTGTACTTATTATGCTGGGTAAAAAAATATACCCGATTCGGTGAATGAAGTAGTGGAGCACTTTTCTTGGAAATCACTCATTGTACAACGAAAAACTGTCCAAGAGAGAAATGTTGAAATTATTGTGCTTATATATATATATTCAGATGCCATTCTAGATTTCCTTCTTTTATAGACTGCTTGCAAGAAGGGTACATTTTATATTTTTATAAATAAACAGAATCGATGTTGTAAAGACACACACAATAAGCAGTCATATTTTCATCACCAAATTTATCAAATTTATGTGTGTGTATCGATAAACATACTTCAACAAAGCTATTATTTGGTGTCCAGTTTTACTTTTTTATAAATCTTCCATGCCATAGTTTTGAATCTTTGTAGATATTTATGTTAGCTAAAACTACTATAACTTGCAGAAAAATACTGAAATAATTTATTAGTCTCACAGATTTGCGCTTGTGGCCATACATGCTTACTGTACTCACCCCTTTTATAGTAGTCCAGCATACCTTGTGTGAAAGAAAGAAACTGGTCAACTGAGGTCACATACTTCTACACTTTTATATCATACTTTGCATTCTTCTCCTGTAAATGAGTGTTTTAGGCCTTCTACTAAGGTCGTTTGTTAAATTACTTTATTTTATGTAAAATGAGAATTGTTAGATAAGAGAAGTATAGATGTAATGTATGTTATTTTAAACAATTATAAAATAGCCACTTCAGGAGATTTTCTTTGTAGTTGATTCCAACTGCTACATAGTTTTGTGTCAGAGATTCCCATTGGATGAAAATGAACCGTTCTGGGGAGGTGAGAACGTGACAATCACAGTTGTATTATCCTATATATTTTCCCTCAAAAACTACGGCGAAGTTTAGAGAAAAATATCCCTCGTCCTTGTGTGAAAGTAAGAACAGTTTGCACCTTCTTCTTTAATGCCTATAAATTACATGAGCGTAAAAAGGAAAACTTACTGCGTTCCATGGCTCGAGCCACTAAACTTTCTACAAGGCATTTTCGTGGAACATTATTGCTGGTGAGGCAGAGATCGGCCTCATTTACATCACTGCAAAGATACATTTCCAGACAGAAAACATTATGGCTTTCTACATGAAGAGTTAACTGAGAGAAACAATATTGCTATGAGAAACTTAAATTAATAAAAAAAACAGATCTTATGATGTGAAATGTTACATATAGTAATTTAATTTATTTTGTTTTAATTTATTTTGTTTTCCACTGTTAAACATATAAGAAAGAAAACTAAATTTCCGTATAAACTGTACATGTACATAAGGAGTTATACATTTTGTTTCTTTACTTTTATTATATATATATATTGCTATGAGAAACTTAAATTAATAAAAAAACAGATCTTATGATGTGAAATGTTACATATAGTAATTTAATTTATTTTGTTTTAATTTATTTTGTTTTCTACTGTTAAACATATAATAAAGAAAACTAAATTTCCGTATAAACAGTATATGTACATAAGAAGTTATACATTTTGTTTTTTTACTTTTATTATAAAAAAAACCAAAACAATATCGTAAGTCAATCTCAACACTGAAATACAGTCAGCCAGAGAGAACAAGATGCAATCTTATTAAGGAAATGTTAACATACTTGCATATGTCCTGTGTAAAAAGTTCTTTGTTACAGAAAGTGCCGGTCAGTGAAAGAAGTCTCTCCTGGTAAGGAGAAACACAGGAATTTATCTGTTCTTGCTGATGCAGTCTTGTGCACCCACACCTGAGAACAAATTAATTAACACATGAATTGTTTGTCTTCGACAAGTCAGTTGATTAGATATGGAAGACAGTAACCCTTTAAAGCGATGCTGTCCATATACATGCAGTTATTAGTCAGAATAGATAAATAAAATACATACAACAAACAGCTTATTGAAGAAGTCACAAAACTCAACGTTTCCTCTCTCGCCTTCGTGGATATTTTCTAACTGCTGTCACTCTGTAAATTTGTATTATTACAACTAAGAAAAGTGTTGCACTAGCCAAGCTGTTGCCAAGCACCTTACATATTCGACACTTACAATAATCCTGTGACATCTGACAGGATGGATTTATTGTTCTCTGAGCGCTCAGGCAAGAACTGATATCTAAGCCATTTTGTGTCCTAGGCTCATTGCTTGTAGAAACTGTTGAAAGCTAGCAATCAGTGAGAGTGATTGACGAATGAAATTTAGTGATTGTTTGTGTTAGTTGTCTAATTCTAATGTTATTTGATGATTCGATATTTCGAAGTGCATATTGATTTTTAACAGTGATTATTACTTGAATTGGATATTGTGTCTACGGCAACTGTATAACACTCATGCTGCTGTAATTAATTTGCAATCTACCAATAGTCTTTACCTTTAGTGTATGTGTTAAGTATGTTCTTAGACATGAATTGATCATAGGGAATTCCATCAGCTGTTTTACACGCCTGTACATATCCACCCACATGCCGCTAATCATGTTGTATTATTTCATTTGATAGATGGGTCAAGAAGGCAATGTACAAGACTCCTTCTGGTATATGTTCCTATGGACAATTGCTGTGCTCAATGATCGATCTCCAACGAAAGAAATAAGTAATATAACAAACTTTGGTATGATGGTGTTAAGTTAAAAAATAGAAAGTTACTGATTATAAACTGTTATTAAAATGGACGAAAAAAACTTTAAATATTTGTATATATTATATTTTATTATGTTTAAATCGAATCCTATAACAAGATTTAAAAACATCAAAGCCAGAGACAAAATCAACATACCTGTGAAAATAAGAATCACAAACGCAAACATCAAAGCAGCTGGACAGGCCATCCCACTCCCTTTCATCATCTCAGCAGTATCAGACTTGCAGTTACTTCCGTGATGTTAGTTATAGCAGTAAGAAGACATGACATCATCAGTCCAGGCTCTGACATGCTCAGTCCATGCAGTTTGAGGCTTAACTTCCGCTGCGTCGAGCTATTTATAAACATGACCTCATCAGCTATAGAGAGGGAGTGAGACCAACAATATCTACTTCCCTGACATTTTCTTTTTAAAAGTATTAAAGGAAGTCAATGAAACAGTTGTACTGGATATATGCAGATAATTTACATTTCAATAAAAAATCGTCAAAGGCAAACGAATCGCGCCTGCGTTTGTATGTGTGTTCGATTTGGTGTTCGTAGGTTTGCCTGCAGAATTCCCCTTTGAAAAATTAGAATGTTCACCACCCGACTGAAGGGAAGCAGTGCAAATTCATCGATAGAATACATTCATTAGTCATCGTTTGTGAGTCACAAATCCAAACACTTTCAAAGCTCTTGTAGCCTCGTGAATGGTCGAAATACTGCCATCCTTTATGGAAGAAAATAATAAATATGTGTTGAATTTACAGAAGAGCACCATTGAACAATAGTTAAACCTATCAAATACAAGATATTGTAGTATGTAGTCAAACATTAAGATATATAGGAATTATAGTTCTATAGTAGTAAAGTAGTATTTAAGTTCCAAAGTCATTTCTAATTTGCGATAAAAGATCAAGTTATAATCTAGTGTGTACTGTTCCATCTGAGCAGCCGGTAGATAATTTATTGTAAATATGGTTGCAAGGAGTTTATACAACATTGTAAAATGACTATATATATATATTCACCAAAAGGCGGGAAAGGTCTTTGTACACAACCATACGGAACATCAATCGCCGAACGAAAATGACCGACGTGTATCCCGCGGTTTCCAAATCAATCCCTTTATTTTTTTAATTTTCTGTTTTCAAAGGTCTTTCATTTGATCTGTCCTTTAGTAACTGGTTACAGATGACTTTTTATACATAGTATTCTCCACTCCGAACTTACTGCATTGTTCCTAAGAGAAACTATCGCCACATGGTGTGTTGCTGTGTCACATCACCTCTTCATCTTTATGTTTTATTTCTTCATTGGACTGCTATTTCTTCCTGTACATGCACTAAACTCTTCTTTTAAAAAGTGAACCATGTAATACAAATGAACTTCTATTACTGTAAAGCCCTTTAAGTCATGATGTGGAGAAGGTCGCTATTTTATATATGTTTTTGTTGTTAAGTTTTATTATTATCATTTGCAGTAGTAGTAGTAGAAACTCGATAAAAGCATTGGAGCTGCGGGGATGTATTCAGTGTAAATTAGTATTTCAACACTCGACCTGTACTTATGCCAAGATGTTTATCTCTACAATCATGATCTGCTTATCCATTTAGTACTCACGTACCATGGAACTGCCTTTGTAAAATTTGTATTAATCTCTACATCTCATGATAGCATTGATAAATTCCAAAAATCATCCAGAAAATAATTTTAGTTACCTACATTTAAAGTACATTTAAAAGCAACCTGTTCAGCTCTACCAAGCAGGTCTTAATTGTAACATAATAAACTTGTACACGAAACTGATTTCACTTTTGTACTGCTTATGAAGTTCGTAAATTATCAAGTGTACATGTGGAAAAATAAGCTGATTAGATTGACAAATGAAAAGTCTTCTTACGCTTATCGAAGCTTAAGCTTACCGGAGTTTAATCGCTACGTGTACTAAGATGTACTCAACACAACGACGACGATGCGACTACTACTACAACGACGCTGACGACGACGGAGATGATGATGATAATGATAATGATTATTATTATTATATTTATTATTATCATTATTTTGCTCATGTTGATGTAAAGCAAATCAGCTTAGGGGCTAAAACAGTTTCTTGAAGAATCTTTTCTATGATCACGGGCCATAGACGACCCCAAAATACTCTGATCTTGCCTGCGAAGGCTACCAGTGTCCAGCATAATCTTTTCTAGATTTCCAAAGGTTGAGAAAAAAAAAACTTTGACTAGTAAAAAATTATTTAAGTTTATAAGTTTGTGAGTGTGCAAGCATTATGTGCGTGTACAATGTGTATACTGTAGATGTCATGGGACCCCCAGCGTCGCCGGATGCACGCTCGCAACCGCTGTTACAGTCGGCACGAACACACACACACTCACTCAGTACCTTTGATAAACATAGACCACAACAAAGACATATTGAACGGTTTTGATAAAAAGTTTAATCATGTGTAGATAAAAAATTAAAAAAAAAAAAAAAACATATATACATATGCCCACGAGAAAACACAGGACTACCCCACGCCGAAGCAAGAGATAATGAGAGATGTTAGTAAGGAAGATAAACAAGAACACCCGCACACACAGTCCTGTCAGAGTTCTTGCCCCTGAGGCGTTCAGGCGTGACGTTAGATGTAGATACTGTGCACTGTTGACACTGTCTGTGACCACTACTTCATTGTCCGTCCGACATACCTAGGGATTCTTTGCTGGTTTACATCGGAAGTAGGTGCATATTAAATGACAACAACGATTTTACTGAAAAAAGACTGTTTATCTTACTTTCAGCATACATTGTGGCTCAAACGATGATAGCTTGTGACAGCCAGGTATTATGAGCTTTCGTGCTAACAATTCGACATAGTGGGACATAGAATCTAGGTTTCTAGGTTTTTGCTTACATTAAAAGAAATAGTTATTGAACACAAGACACACTCATCGCTAGCAAAATCTCAGTACAGGAAGTCCAGATAATATTTGTAATGATATCATGAGCAAAAGCCATCTTTATCACGATCACATAACCAACAGTATATTCAAAAAAACATTAAACGTGATGTACAGGTAACAGTAATAAAAGCTGCAAGACATCAAACTCTAATATAAAATATCTTCATGAAGAGAGATATGACACTGCTATTAAAGATTAACCAATAGAAAGAAAGAACAATAACTTCATGTGTAATATTGTTCATAAATGAGGAATACTAAATAGGCAATAATTCAAAAAAATATGCTTAGTTTGTACTTGTTCTTCCTCCTTGACACCAAAGTAATAAAAATTTAGTTTTTAAATTATATTTTTAGTTGTTTGGTTCTTTAACTTACCTTGACTAGAAATGTGTTAGCATTGCTTTGACAAGCAACAGAATGATATACATAAAGCTGAAAAAATGCATATAGAAAGACGATGTTGAAAACATAACAGAAAACATAAACTACACAAGCTAAATGTCAATAAACATGAGAAGGAGGGTGGCGACAGGTAACAGAGCGAGATAGTCAAGTGTCACTGCGGCGACACCTGCGTTGTTGGTTTGTCCTGAAACAGAAATGAAACTTTAAATGAAGAAAATGAATATGGAACCACAAAATGACCATTCGTAGAGGACGAATGAGGTCTAGTCCTCTTACATCTTGTTTACCACTAGTCTAAGTCCCTGACATAGAAGACATTATGTACATGTCGACTGCAGAAATACGAGGCTGAACTAAAGATGTTGATTGATACAAAGATAGAGTGTACATGTCGACTATAAAAACACAGATGTTGCAAACGGGTTTTCACATGTACACAACATAAAGCATCCTGTGTTTTCGTTAAAACTTCTGTGTGCAGCGGGGGAAATTATTTTTCCTGTTTTAAAGCAATTTGTTGAAATACTTGTCTGGGCTACAGTTTCTGCTAAATGAGACACAAAGCATATTGTGCGAAATTTTTGAGCACATGTTCGTCAAATTATTTTTGTTTTATTATTAATGTATTAGTCGATAACTTCTTGTACCTACTGCTATTTTAATTAAGTAAGTCGTCAAGATATGCAGCCAGCACTCCTGCAAATAAATATCTGTCTAATATGTTACAACCGATTCCTACCTTCAGTAGTTGGCTTTGTCGAATGCACGAAATCTCCTGTGCCATGAAAAAGAAAACCAGTAAATGTTGAAATGCTTTTTCCATGTCAGTGAACCTGATTTATAATCTATAAATATGTAAGAGATAATGCCTATTTTTAAAGCTCTTTAATTGCCAGTGTCTGGTATTCTTGCCTGAAGAATGATTGTCTAAAAAACAAGGAATGACCGCGTTGGAATGCGGGGCAACCTTGTTTCTCTTTATACTTACAGCCGGGATATTACTACGATATTACTAGCGCTGATAAAGTGCTCAAGTAAAAAAAAATATATATATATACCCGTTTACATAATGTAAAGAACAAACGTGTTTAAAATATTTATGACAAAAATAGATTTTCTGATGACTTCTTGTCACATGAAACATATTTTTTCTCATCTTTATAAAGTCTTTACAAGACTACCTATATTTTTACTATCTTAGCTGGAACTAAATTCTGCATTTTATTTTACTAATTTTCATCATTTTAGGATGATGATTGTATTTAATTATTGATTGCCTTCTGTACTATTGTTGCTGTAATAAGACATTTACCTGCTTGAGTGGTAGAAGTGTTTCGGCACTTTTCTTGGAAATCACTTACGGTACAACCGAAACCTGCCCAAGAGACAAATTGGAGGTAATCAGAAACAAAGGTATACAGTAGTCAGTCCATAGCAGGTCAGATACAAATGGTGACGGTTATCAAGATATTTGACTCTGAATAGTTGTATTATCATTTGTCATTTTGATATGCGTCTGTGCTTTATTTTTCAGGAATGCGATTTTACTTCTATGACTATATTAAATTATTATTATCGTCCCTTCTTTTGACCCTGTTCTTTCACCAGTATATTGCTATTTACTTTAGGTGTTCATTCATAAAGCTTACTCAAGAAATTTAGTGTATTTTCTATTTAGTCTTCTTGGAGGGAGGACTCAAATTTTGAAACATTGCTCTTATGTGTATTGTTGTCAATATCTTTTGAGACAAATATAGCAAAATATAGAGAAAAATGTCCCTTGGCCTTAAGCGAAAGTAAGCATGATTTAAATCTTGTTTAGTCCCTGTAAATTAGATACACTTGAAAACGAAAACACACCAAATTGCTTGAGTTGTTTGGATACACCGACCTCCAAGCATGTTGATGAAATATTATTTCTGGTGACGCAGTCCACGATTTCCTTAAAATCTCTGCAAAGATACATTTCCAGAAAGAAAACATTACGGTTTTTTAAAAATTGATTGCAGAATTAACTGAGATAAACAATAGTATCATCAAAGAAGTTTAGTTCGGAAAGAATAGATCATGAGGTCTATGCTGTAATTTAATTTATGTTAGCCGCAGCTTATTTAGTAAATACAGAAAACAAAGTTTACGAGTGAAGTGTACAAGTATGCTTAAATTATCAAGTTATTCATTATAATCACGGGAAACAAGAATATAATGACGACGACGACGACGACGACGATGATGATGATGATGGGTGAACATAATCACTAATTTGAGCAGATTCAGTCAGCCAGAGAAAACAAGGTGCAATTGCACATGAGGTCCTATGTGAACACACTTGCAAAGATCCTGTGAGATTAGCTCCTTGTCACAAGAAGCGCCGGCCAGTGGTAACAACCTCCCCATGTAAGGAGAAACACAGGAAATCATCTGAACAGTTTCTTGATGGTTGCACTCTGCTTGTGTACCCACAGCTGAGGACAACATAACACGCTTGCAAATAACACCAATATTCGTCAGTGTTTGAACATTGTTCAAAATATATGCAAGTAGTCAGAGAATAGACAGATAAACAGATATACAACAAACAGCTTATTTCAACCAAGAAATGCTCTTTCCATTGTGTAAAAGAAATCTTCATAATGGAGAGTAAGGTATCTTTAGTAATAGAATCTATTCCACGTGGTCGTTGGTGTCGTTGCTGCTGCTATGTCCTCGAGGTTTATCCGCCCTTTGGGGAAAAGGGTGAAACTGTTATTGACTTTTTATTTTTTTTCTGTTTGCATTCGTTTTTGCCGTGACTACTTGGTGTTCGCCATTGTCGTATCTTTGTTACAAATTGACCCTTGCCCTGCTTTTTTTTTTTGGAACACATTTCACTCTATTATTCTGTCCTTTATAATAAATGTGGTGAATGCCGTCAAGTAAGTGGCAAAAATTAAACATTGTACTGGTTATATAGTGAAATAGAGTTACATCGAATCAGAAATCACCTGGCCTAGTCAAGGTAGTGATTTGTTTAATATAAGGTATTATGTTTTGGAGATTATGGTCATGATGTCACAATGTTCTAAGAAATGTTGATGTTGCCGCTGTTTATCTTGTATTTTTAGTCCTTCACGATGTCATTGTTGCTGCTGCTGTTTGTTTTGTGTGACTTTCATCGACTGATTATGCAAATAGTATAGATTATGCAAATAGTATAGATCATTCATCAAAACTGATGAATAATTTTTGTGTATTAATCAGGATAGAATATGTTTAAGAACTAGATGAAAAGCTTGTATTATAGTTTTTAACCAACCGGGTCAGGGATCAGCTTCATACGACACATCGTAGCGTAGGGCCCATGAGTGAATACAGGGCTAATGTGTACTGTGTATATAGTATTGTCTTTGCAAAGATTGGTTCTCTACGCCTTGTCGGCTTCCTCGTCAAGGAAACTCGGCTAAAGTCACCTGGTCTGGAAAAAGTAACATGCGACGACTATGTGAAGCGTTTCCATCCCCGCATTTGTGGATATTTTCTAATTGCTGTCACTCCGTAATATTTATTATTCCATCTAGGAAAAAAAGTGCGCTAGTGAATCTGTTACAAGCTATTTACACATTCGCTGCTAGTAATGATCCGCTGATATGAAGGATTGCGACGAGATGCGTTGTTCTCTGAACTCTCAAGATATGTCCTGACATTTGAACTATTAAGTTAAAAAAAAAATGGAGACTTTTAGTAATCGTTGTTTGTCGTTAAAAAATGCACCATTTCCATTAGTGAATGAGCTATGTGAACTATTTGTGTGTAATACTTGGTGCTAAATGCACATTTAGTCTGTAGTTCTTCCGAAGATGTCTTTCAGATGTGTTTTATTACCTGCTTCTAGTTCAAAGTCGCCTTTAAAAATACACGCAGTAAAAATATTGGTCTCCAACGTACAGAAACACCAAATGTGCTTGTGTATTATTTCTGACATCCTGTTCATGAAGATGTTATACAGTAGAGAGGGCTTACTGAAGAACACAACATTTGCTTGAAAAATCTGCTGGTTGATTGGTGTTGAGGTCTTGGGCAGACTGTTAATAAGTAGATCTTTCTAGTCTTAAATATCCTGTCACGCACATGTGTGACTGACTGCCAGACAACTTCTTAACTAAACCAAGCTGTATACGGAATACCACTTATGCTACTTTTTTTTTCTATCATGGCTCTTCAATACTTTTCAAATTGTGAATCTACCAAGCATGAAGCCAGTATGCTCTTGCATGGAGTTCCTATTGTGGTGGCAGCATCATTTTACTTGCTGAGAACAGGGATGATTCTGTATTGAGTCTGCCTAGTGTTCATGTGTTCTATATGTCTAGTAATTCTAGTCATAATATAAACCAATTATCGTCTCACTACTTTCTGACATACAATACTGGGACCCTACTAAATACTTTTATGCTGCTAAAGATATTTCAACTGTCTTTAGCGATACAGTCTAAAATCGGTTATTCTAATTATGTAAATTTATAATCATTAGTTGTATAATCACTGTCTGGTTTACAAGCTGAACAAAAAAAGCAAAGCCAAATAGTTGCCACGAATAAGACAAATTAACAACAAACCTGTGAAAGTCAGGACCACAAGTAGCTGCAGCAAACCTCTGGCAACCCATTCCAGCTGCTAGCATCCTCAAAACAGATCGAGTTTAATATTTTGCTTGCAGCAGCTTACTTCCTTAATGTTACTGATAAGCATTAGCAAACCAGAATGATTAGTCTAACCTTGACATGCTTTCACATGTATCCGGTCTCAACGAACTTCCGCTTTTGCGAGATACTTTACTAAATGCCTACATGCAGTCACCAGCTCCATTAGACGGAGTAAGAAGAGAAAAAAAAATTCTCTGCACAGTTCGTGTCATAACTGTTTTAGGCAGTCAACAGTATGTTAAGACTAAAAGTTATAGTTGTCAAATGTCTAAAGTGAGGTTTCTTTTTGCGATAGAAAAGGCAACGCCCAAAGACAAACAGGATTGACTGCAATTTGAGGTCTTAGTGTCATCAGCACGTCCATCAGCATTAGAGCCACCGCCCTGAGAGGCCACGAGGGAGTTTATGGTCTTCCTTCTGCGTCAGATTCAATGAGCAGCAAGAGGTTCAAGTAGTACTTCCTTAATTAGCCAAACTTTTCACACTTAGGATGACGCAGTGTGTGCAAGTTCCATGCGAGGCAGTGTGTGACACACTGTGTACCATGTGACTGATTGTTTCTTCCTGACAGGAAAAGCACGTGAACATAAGGATGGAGGAGAGGACAGCAATTGACCTTTTTCCTGCGTGTTGGCTGGTTTAATTTTAGGTTAAATAATATTACCGCAGGGAGCTTCACGAACATTCGTAACAACACACACACGTACATACAAATAGACAAATAAACATACTAATCCTGTTTTGTAATGCACAAAGACATGAGAATATACACGTGTGCACATACAGAAATACAAGGCGCACACACACAGACTGACGGTAGCGCAGCACACGCCCTGAAAATAATGCTTCGCATTTAAAGGGAGGTAAGCGAGCTGTAAAGGCAGGGAAGAGTTTCGTCCCTTATAGATTGTGTTGCGACCGACGTAGATCTGTGGTCGCAGTAGTATTATAACAGAAGGCAGCAACACCAAAACAATAGCTGACAGGTTGTATTCTGTGAACGTGTGAACTAAGTTTTACATTTGCACACACACACACACACATGTTGAAATTTTTACATATCTATAATTATATAAATGTATTTTGCTTTTCACTTCTTAGACTGGCTGTCTTGATGTGATATATATATATAGCCTTAGTTGCTGGTTAGGTGTAAAACACCTTCCCCCCCCTCTTTCACTCCTTTATTATAATCTTTGATTCGACGAAAACAGTGTGCATACTTCATAATGCATATCTAGATTTTTTAAGTATAAAACTTACAATGAAAACGTCATTCGTGTTTATAAAAAGGAATGTGATTTTTACACAGCAAATTATATATATATATCACAGGCAATGTATTAATACTGGAAAAAAAAGAAATCATTAAGAATCGTTTGCCTAAGACACATAGCACGCATTTTAGGAAATCCTAAGCAACAAGACTAGCAGGATCGTGTACATCATTAACAAGACTAATGAGGCTCGAGAAAGAACAGCACTTCCTGTCACAGTGTTTCCTCCTGAAACACAAACAATATTTGTAAAGGTCGTATAAGTGTTGCGATGACTACAGGTATAGGGACAGCTCTTTTCACATGAAGAATCGCCTTTTATTTGTTTTTCTGGGACATTTTTTTCTGACAGATACACCTTCGGGTTTTTGTTCTGCCTTTGACATATACTGATGGTCTTTAGTATGCAGATTTTTCTTTCACTCTTTGTAAAGACAAAAAGAACGAAGGAGGGCAAAACAGATTCTTTATTGCTAACAGAATAAGAGAAACACGACAAAATGCAGTAATTTCATTTCACTTATGATAAAAAAAAAGAATAAATAAAAAACTGCATTTATATCGGAGATTAAAAACTGATGTGTATCAGTCTCATACAAAATAAACGTTTTGCTAACTCTAGAATTGAGTCTTTTCAGATGCTTTTGATAACCCAAACAAGTCCGCTGTGATTTGTGGCAAATTTTTTGTGTATGTTAGCGCACGAGCGCGCGTGCGTGTGTGTGTGTGTGTGTTTGTTTTTGTGTTTGTGTGTGTGTGTGTGTGTGTGTGTGTGTGTGTGTGTTTGTCTGTGTGTATGTGTTTGTGAAATAAACATTCGTGTAACAGTAAAGGCAAAGATAACCGAGAGCAATACAAGCGTTTCAAAGAAAAACTTTAAAAAAATTGTCGAAGAACTGATAGAATGTGCATCGGCTAGACCTGTAGTGCTACACCCATATCCACTCCTACTAACTGCTTATTACTACATTCAGGAAGTCCTCTTGTTGTAAACTCTACATCTCATGTCAACGACGGTGTAATTCTTGGAGAAAAATAATCCTTCAGCTACATCCGCATCCCAGGTAAATCGGGTATAATTCAAAACATTACCTGGCTTTACTGATAATGTTAATAATATTTGAATGTATACATCAAATACCCATTTTGTTAAGGAAGATGATACAGCTCGTATTATACATATGGAAAATAATCTGAGTAGAATTGTTCTAGAAGTGTAAAACCTTCATGCACTTATCAAAATTTGCACACTTCGGGTTTGAAGGGCCTCGTTGGTTGACTTGAGAATAAACAATTGGACAAATATATCCTTCCTTCATTCCAGAGAACTGCAGTTGCCAAATAATTGCTTTGTGTCTTCCCTTACACACAGTTAAAAGGTAGTAGACAAAGTGTGTTTGTGTGTGTTCTTCTTGTTATTAAAACAAAACACAATGATCAAAAATAAAATCTTCCGAAGAAAAATGTGCAGTTAAATAGTGAACAAAATCGTAATCATCGAATATGGATTGATATAGTCTTTTAAATATTACAAAAGTTAAATGTAATAAAACTTTTAACCTCTCAAAGTGTCACTATTAATAGTGGAAGGTTATTGTCAGGAAAGGTTACACAAATAAAGGTTACAGTTAAATCATTTAAGATAACAAAGTGGTCGCGTCTGCAGTGGAAGAAATGCAAGGCAAAACTGAACAAAGTTAGCTTGACTGAAACATTTTATAAATCCTTGTCTTCTACCTTACACATCCAGTTAAGAAGGTTATGAGCGTATAAAAAATTGAGGGCTTTACGAGAAAATTTTATAATCTCTAAGACAATACTAAGCAAATGAATATTTAACAGTTGTTATGTACCTACACTCAGATTTTGGAAACGTGTCAGATATGTTGCTCAAGTAAAGTGTTGACAAGTGAAAGTAAAATATAGACAAGCTATACGGCTATATAGACATTAATCAACAGAAAACTGCCGTTAGCAGGTGTCAAAAGAAGACACAAAACTACATAAGCTACATCGACATAAGAAGCAGACAGATGGTGAAGACAAACACCGGGACCAGAGAAGCACGTGGGGTTGAAGCTGCACCTGAAACATGATAATGCAAGTGAAGAAAAAATAACTGAGATTGAAAGGACAATATGATAATTTCTTTTTAATTCTGTTTCTCTTTGAGCTCAGAATGATATAGAAGCGCAAATAAATTAACAACTTTGCTCTTCGTCTGATGATCGTCTCCTTACTCTCCCTGTCACCAAAAAACAACATATGGTCACAGGATGTTTAGTTATTGTGCAGCGAAACAATGGAACTCTCTCCCTGTCCATACCAGCCACCTACCCACTATTGACTCCTTTACACCTGCGCTGAAAACACACCTCTCCTGTAAACATTACTCCTAACAACCTCTCCTATTATTCTTATTCTTATTATATTATTATTGTTATTGTTATTATTATTATTATTATTATTATTATTATTATTGAGCGCACATTTATCAGTTATGAGTGAGGGAAGGACATGCTTAATAATGATTGAGTTATTGAATAAAAAACAAAATAACATATTAAACTTCTGGAGATAAGTATAAGTACCTGACATAAAAGACAGTAGATATATACATGTCTGTAGGAAGACGGGGAGGGACTGCACATGTTAGTGGCGGATATACAAAGATTGTTAGGATTGTTACATGTACACTACAGAATTAAATGCATCATGCATTTGCGTTCAGACCCGGTGAGCAGCGCGATAAATGTTTATTTGTTGGGGGTGAGCGATGATCATGGTCGAGGTAGGACGCGTCTGTACCTCGGTGTAAAAGAATGCATTTATTTACCTAAACAAAATCTTCTTATGGCCTGTGTTGGTGGATCAGCACATCCGGGATACAAGTCTGTAGATTGTGTCTAAGAAAATCCCATGGAAAAAAAATTTTTTCAGTGAAATTATGGTAAAAAAAGTAAAAACTGGAGCAAGCCAGTGAAATTGGCGGCGAATTGTGATCACCTAAGTAGAGGGTTGCTGAGCAGTGTGGGGTTACCCTGTAGGGTTCTTACTCCTGTGTTTTAAAATACTTGTTTGTACGAAAGACTAATGGGTCCAAAAAAGATAAACGATGATTAAAAAAGAAAACAGGTAACCAGCACAAACGAAAGTATTGTGAACACGTCTGCTCAAACAACTGGAGAATTGGAAGGAAGAGAGAGAAGACAACGAGAGAGGGCAAACAGTGTCAGTCAAACATGTCGATCTCAGTCGAGTGACCGACAAACCCTCCTGACCCAAGTTTTTCCGGCTGCCAACATTACAAACAGTGAAATAGCAGACCGACTGGGGAAGTTACAAAGAGTTACAGAAGTTTTGTGCAAGCAAGTGGAGGACGGACATCTCTCACTCAAAGAACATATAGACAACAAAATTGAGTTCATATCGAGCACTATCTTCGATCTAAGGAAAGAAAATGATGATTTAAAAAAAATAATAGAAGATCTTCAAATGCAAATGTTAGAAATGAAAGAAGAAATCACTGGGCTAACCTCACTGACAAAAGAGCAGCAAGAAGAAATAAACAATCTAGATTCTAGAACAATACTCGCGAAGAGACTCTGTGAGGATACATGGCCTCCCGGATAATGGCAGGGAGGAAACAAGTTGGGATTGTGAGCAAAAATTCCTTAAAGTTGTCAACATTACTCTTGGTTTGCCAGACATCAACACTCACAAGATCTCAGCGCTGCATAGAGTGGGGAGACTCCAGCAAGGCAAACCGAGACCGGTGATAGTAAAATTTGTCTCCAGAAAAGACAAGGAACGAGTCATCAAAGCGCGCTGCCGATTGAAAGGATCAGGAGTCGTTATAGCTGAGGACCTAACACATTTAAACATCCAAAGACTTAATCGTCTCAAACAACAAGAAGGAGTGGTAGATGCATGGTCGGCAGCAGGAGGTAGGCTGTTTGCAAAACTTCGAGATTCCAGTGTGGTAGAAATAAAAAGTGGAGACACGAGTCCCATAGACAGGAAGCTGAGTTACACAACGAACAAAGAAGTCAACACCAAAGGAGGAGCGAGGGCAACCCGCAACGCTTTCCTCAGGATACCCTTCAGAGGCAGCATGTTCACCGGCCGCAAATTCATCAGCAGCCGACCCATAAAGAAAAAGCTCAGCAGGGACTGTCAACACCTCCCTCTCAGCTCTCAAGATCCAGCCATTCTACCCCAACTACACCTACATCAGCCGCGGAAGCAGTTTCGCCCCAACCAGATCAACAAACCGTGAATGAAGTGACTGAGGTGTGCAGGGGATGAGCAAGTGTGTATATAAAGGATATATTACTTGTGCAAAAAACAATTCTATTTCTCAACACCAGCTTACTGGTAAGTGCATCAATATTAATGTGCACACCCTTATTTGAGATACGCCTTCAGATTTCCTCTGATTTCCTTTCCTTGCTTCCAATGATATATGGTTAAAATGTGGCTATTCCTTGTGAAATATTCTACTGGGGAAGGTATGCACACACCCAGACACATATTATAACAATTAATTGTGAAAATTTGTCCAACCAATGTTGTAGACATGATTTGTAAAAACGCATGTACTCAAACCTGAAGCTATTTGTATTAGATTCTTCCAATATTTAGAAATTTCCACCACCAGTGCCAGCAAACATGATCACCGCCTATGGCAATTAACGGTGACTATGATAAGATATGCCAACCCAATAATAAGGAACTGTCTGTTTATTGTGCTTGTTTGTTTATTTTTTGTTCATATTTTTTGCTATGTTTTTTGTGCTTTTTGTCTGAGTTCTTGTCAAGCTGGATTTTTGTCGTGCCTGGGCTTGCCCCACATATGTCTTTATGGGTATGCTTTTTTATTATAAGTTTACTTATTAATATTCATATTTCATCCTTGTTGCATTGTATGCTGTCACTTTTGGTAAATATATTTAGCCACTGCTGTATACTGTATTATTTTACACCTTCCAATCATAATATGAATTTTAGAGCAGGTTTGCAGAAACAGTTAGTAGAGGCAGAACAAAAAGTACAAAAAGGGAGCTTATATTGGTTTAAGTACCTATTAGTTTTAGCTGCTGCTAATTGTACCTTTCTATTCACTCCAATATGAATACAGACTTACAACTCACTTTTGCATCAATGAATTGTCAGGGACTAGGGGACATGCGAAAAAGGAGAGATGTGTTTCATTATTTACGGAATAAGTCTTATTCAATCTACCTGTTACAGGACACACATTTCGAACATAAAGAGGAAAAAATGATTGCCGCAGAATGGGGTCACTCCTGCATATTCGCATCATATATTTCTTCCTCCAGGGGGGTAGCAATTCTATTTAATAATAACTTTGAATTTTCAATTAAAAAAGTTTATAAAGATAATGGAGGAAATTATGTGATGGCAGTGATAAAAACATTAGAGAAAGAGTTTTTAATTGGTAGTGTTTATGGGCCAAATAAAGACGACCCAAAATTCTACTCTCAGGTAGAAGAATATGTTAAACAGATAGGAGTAGAAAATATTGTTATTGGAGGAGATTGGAACATTGTTTTGAACTTTCAACTTGACTGTCATAATTACAAACATAAAAATAATATTAAAGGGCAAGAACAAGTTGATAAGATGATGACAAACATGGATTTAGTAGACATATGGCGTGAACTAAACCAGAAGCACTAAGATATACTTGGCGTAGGAAAAGACCATTCCAACAGAGTAGATTAGATTTTTTCCTTATGTCAGATTCGCTCTCAAATTTGGTCATGGATGCAAATATTACTCGGGGCTACCGTACGGACCATTCACTGATTACTTTGTCATTAGCTACAGAACAAGAGGAAAGGAGATTTAATCTATGGAAGCTAAACTCTTCACATCTGAAGGACAAAGACTATCTAACCCAAATAAACACTGTCATTAAAGAAGTGACAGAAGAGTACTCAGTGTTCCATATGACAGGGAGAATTTAGCAAAATATTCACCCAATGGAAATACAGTTTGTAGTGTCTGATCAAACATTTCTAGATACTATGCTAATGAAAATTAGAATGAAAACAATGACCTACTCTAGCAAGAAAAGAAAAGAAATAATGATAAAGAAAAAATATTAGAAAAAGAAATTACACGGTTAGAAATTAAAGATAAGTTAAAAGAAGAAGAAGTCCTTGAACTTGAAAAGAATAAAAGAGAACTCATTAGTTTAAGAGAAAAAAGAATGGAGGGTGTACTGATTCGCTCCAGGGCAAAGTGGATAGCAGATGGAGAGAAAGTAAGTAATTATTTCTGTTCACTGGAAAAACGTAATTATGTAAGTAAGCAAATTCAGAAATTACAGAAGCAAAATGGGGAAAGTATTAGAAAAACTGAAGAAATAAGAGCAGAAGTGCGAGAATTCTTTTTCCAACCTGTGCGCAGAGAGAGCGATGTTCAGGACTTTAGCTTTACTAATATCCAAGAAGATATATCAAAACTTACACAACTTGAACTCAATTTGTTGGATGGAAATATCACTTTAGAAGAAGCGAGCCAGGCAGTTAAAAATATGGGTAATGGGAAAAGCCCAGGGAGTGATGGATTCACTATGGAATTTTTTAAGGTCTTTTGGAAACAACTTGGACCTTTCATTGTTAGATCTCTAAATGAAGGTTTTAGTAAGGGTGAATTATCCTCTACACAAAAAGAAGGTGTAATCATATGCATTCCCAAAGTAGATAAACCTAGAGACCAAATTAAAAACTGGAGACCAATTACTTTACTAAATGTGGTATATAAGATTGGCTCAACATGCATTGCAAACAGAATGAAAAAGGTTTGATCATCTCTAATTCACGAAGACCAATCAGGTTTTGTCTACAGGAGATACCTAGGGATAATATAAGGCTGATATACGATTTGATTGAACATTTTAATATAAATAATCTGGTTTGTTGGTATGTCTTGATTTTGAAAAAGCCTTCGATAGGATTAGCTGGAGCTTCATGCTGAAAGTTTTGAATTTTTTGGTTTTAGTTCACAGTCTTGTAAGTGGATAAGCACTTTCTACACAAATATCAAGTCTAGTGTGTCAGTTAATGGCACATTGTCTGAATGGTTCTATGTTAGAAGAGGATGCCGTCAGGGGGACCCAATTTCGCCTTATATATTCATCTTATGTGTAGAAATTCTAGCTATTATGATTAGAAAAAATACATACATAAAAGGTATAAAAATCCAAAATAGCGAAACTAAAATTGTACAAAATGCAGATGACACAGAATTGACTTTAGAGGGTGATAGACAGTCTTTTGAAGAATCAATGAATACATTAAAATTGTTTGAAAAAATATCTGGTTTAGTTCTGAACACTGAAAAATCAAGTGCAATATGGCTGGGAAGCAAAGCAAATTCATCAGCTAAGTATTTACCCCATTTACAGATGCAGTGGAACCCAGGAGAGTTCAAAATTCTTGGTATTTGGTTTACTAATAATCTAAAAGCATGTATAAAGTTAAATTATGATAGTAAGCTAGCCGAAATTACAACATTGTACAAGATTTGGCTGAAAAGACAGTTAACTCCATTAGGAAGAGTAGCAATACTCAAATCCTTAATCTTGTCAAAATTAACACACTTATGGTTATTGCTGCCAAATCCCCCAGATCATATTGTTAACAACATTCAAAAAATCTATATTTCAGTTTTGTGTGGGGTGGAAAAAGGATAAAATTAGCAGAAAAGTGTCTATTAAAAAAGTATATAATGGGGGGATTGACATACCTGATGTTAGAACTTATATGAATGCCTTAAAACTAACATGGTTGCCGAACATAAAGAAAACCAGTCATAGCTGGAAAATGATTATTATGTCCTCACATAAAATGCTAAATTACCTAGACAAACTTGGCCCAGCAGTTGGCTCTTTTGTAACTGTAAATAGTTTCTGGACGGATGTTTTGAAAGCGTATGAGATATTTGGAGAAAGTGTTGTGTGTAAACATATTGAAGAGATTATATCAGAGCTTATATTTTGTAACAATAAAATTAAGATTGGGAATAAACCATTTCTGTATAGAAGTTGGGTAGACAAAGGGATATATTTAATTAAACACTTGCTGGATGAAAGAGGAAATTTTCTATCATGTCAAGATGTTAAAAGGATATATGATGTAAACATTAATTTTGTCTCTCTAAATGGTTGCATAGAAGCCATAAAGGAATATATGCATCAAGACAGAGAGAATGCAACTGATCCATCACCGCTTGCCTATGATACAAATAAAACTCTTAGTGTAATTCAATCTATACAGAAAGGTGCAAGACTGTACTATGATAACATGGTAACTAATACACATGTGCCTAACTGTTGCTCCAAATGGGATACAAGACTAAATAGAAATGTAGATTGGCACATTATCTTCAGGAAAGTAGCCAAGATTAAAGATATTAAATTAAAATGGCTCCAAATCAGAGTCTTGCATAGAATACTGGGGACAAAAATAGCTTTATTTAATATGGGTCTAGAAATTGATGATTTCTGTAACTATTGTAGATGTGAAAAAGAAAACATTCAACATATTTTTTGGAAATGTAAATGTGTTCAAGATTTCTGGCAAAACTTTCAAAATTATGTGTCAAACAAATGTGGGATTATGACAAGGATGATATTAAGTGAACACCTGGTTTTATTTGGATGCAGTAATAACTTTAAGACAGATGATGTACTGGATTTAATCTTATTACTTGCTAAATTATACATATACTCTTGCAGATTCAAAAAAACCACACCTCAGTTGCAACCATTCATTCAGATACTGCAATATAGATATAAAATTAAAATATTTAATGCACGCCTGGAAATGAAAGAAGAAAAAGTTGTACAACTTTGGCTACCTTATATGCAACTTGTTGACCAAAACTTAAGCAGTGACTAGACTTTCATACATGTTGATATACACTACCTTATATGTCTTTTATATTGTTATATATGGTATAGTCATTATAGTGCAGTGGAGTGAAAGGCTTAAACATAGAATATGCCATATGATTAATAGGTAAATGAAGAATAAATAATTATATATTCAAAAATAAATAAATAAAATAATGTGCAAATAATAATAATGAGAAAAATAAATGTTTATATATGTTAAAAAGAAAGCTAGTTGTTAGATACTAGATAGTATATTGAAATTACTTTAAATCAGAGTCCTGCACAAAATGTTGGGGGCAAAAATGTCTGGCACTATTTAATGTATGTGATATTGTTATGTATGCTCGTTATAATTCAAGGAATATGATTTGGATGATTTTGTCATGTAATGTAATGTGTTAATGGAAAATAAATGTTAAAAAAAAAGGAAAAAAAAAAGAGAGAGGCAATAGCAAAAATTAAAAAAAAAAATGTTTATTTGTTTGCATGCAATTTGTTAAAAATACACCTTTATCATAATAATAAGAAAAGTAAAGCTTACCCTTAGATGGTTTGGCTTTTCTGCCAGTTGCAGTTTCTGTCAAATGAGACAAAAAGACGCTGATGGACTACACATGTTAATGGCGGATATACAAGGATGGGCTAGAATTGTTACATGTACACGACAGAATTTAATGCATCATGCATTTGCGTTCAGACCCCGTGAGCAGCGGGATAAATGTTTATTTGTTTGCATGCAATTTGTTAAAAATACACCTTTATCATAATAATAAGAAAAGTAAAGCTTACCCTTAGATGGTTTGGCTTTTCTGCCAGTTGCAGTTTCTGTCAAATGAGACAAAAAGACGGGGATGGACTACACATGTTAATGGCGGATATACAAGGATGGGCTAGAATTGGTACATGTACACGACAGCATTTAATGCATTTTGGTTAAGACCCCATGAGGAGCGGAATACATGATTGCATGCAATTAGTTCAAAATACACCTTTATCATGATAATCAGAAAAGTAAGGCTTACCCTCAGAGTCTTCTGTCTCGTCTGCAGTTTCTGTCAAATGAGACACAGAATCATATATTAAACTTCTGGAGATAAGTACCTGACATAAAATACAGTAGATATGTACATGTCTGTAGGAAGACGAGGATGGGCTACACATGTTAATGGCGGATATACAAAGATGGGTTAGGATTGTTACATGTACACGACAGAATTTAATGCATCAAGCATTTTGGTTAAGACCCAGTGAGCAGTGGGATAAATGATTATTTGTTTGCATGCAATTTGTTAAAAATACACCTTTATCATGATAATCAGAAAATGTAAGGCTTACCCTCAGAGTCTTCTGTCTCGTCTGCAGTTTCTGTCAAATGAGACACAGAATCATATATTAAACCTCTGGAGATAAGTACCTGACATAAAAGACAGTAGATATGTACATGTCTGTAGGAAGACGAGGATAGACTACATATGTTAATGGCGGATATACAAAGATGGGTTAGGATTGTTACATGTACACTACAGAATTTAATGCATTTTGGTTAAGACCCCGTGAGCAGCGGGATAAATGTTTATTTGTTTCCATGCAATTTGTTAAAAATACACCTTTATCATAATAATAAGAAAAGTAAAGCTTACCCTTAGATGGTTTGGCTTTTCTGGCATTTGCAGTTTCTGTCAAATGAGACAAAAAGACGGGGATGGACTACACATGTTAATGGCGGATATACATGGATGGGCTAGAATTGGTACATGTACACGACAGCATTTAATGCATTTTGGTTAAGACCCCATGAGGAGCGGAATACATGATTGCATGCAATTAGTTCAAAATACACCTTTATCATGATAATCAGAAAAGTAAGGCTTACCCTCAGAGTCTTCTGTCTCGTCTGCAGTTTCTGTCAAATGAGACAGAGAATCATATATTAAACTTCTGGAGATAAGTACCTGACATAAAATACAGTAGATATGTACATGTCTGTAGGAAGACGAGGATGGGCTACACATGTTAATGGCGGTTATACAAAGATGGGTTAGGATTGTTACATGTACACGACAGAATTTAATGCATCAAGCATTTTGGTTAAGACCCAGTGAGCAGTGGGATAAATGATTATTTGTTTGCATGCAATTTGTTAAAAATACACCTTTATCATGATAATCAGAAAATGTAAGGCTTACCCTCAGAGTCTTCTGTCTCGTCTGCAGTTTCTGTCAAATGAGACACAGAATCATATATTAAACCTCTGGAGATAAGTACCTGACATAAAAGACAGTAGATATGTACATGTCTGTAGGAAGACGAGGATAGACTACATATGTTAATGGCGGATATACAAAGATGGGTTAGGATTGTTACATGTACACGACAGAATTTAATGCATTTTGGTTAAGACCCCGTGAGCAGCGGGATAAATGTTTATTTGTTTGCATGCAATTTGTTAAAAATACACCTTTATCATAATAATAAGAAAAGTAAAGCTTACCCTTAGATGGTTTGGCATTTCTGCCAGTTGCAGTTTCTGTCAAATGAGACAAAAAGACGGGGATGGACTACACATGTTAATGGCGGATATACAAGGATGGGCTAGAATTGTTACATGTACACGACAGAATTTAATGCATCATGCATTTGCATTCAGACCCCGTGAGCAGCGGGATAAATGTTTATTTGTTTGCATGCAATTTGTTAAAAATACACCTTTATCATAATAATAAGAAAAGTAAAGCTTACCCTTAGATGGTTTGGCATTTCTGCCAGTTGCAGTTTCTGTCAAATGAGACAAAAAGACGGGGATGGACTACACATGTTAATGGCGGATATACAAGGATGGGCTAGAATTGTTACATGTACACGACAGAATTTAATGCATCATGCATTTGCATTCAGACCCCGTGAGCAGCGGGATAAATGTTTATTTGTTTGCATGCAATTTGTTAAAAATACACCTTTATCATAATAATAAGAAAAGTAAGCTTACCCTTAGATGGTTTGGCATTTCTGCCAGTTGCAGTTTCTGTCAAATGAGACAAAAAGACGGGGGATGGACTACACATGTTAATGGCAGATATACAAGGATGGGCTAGAATTGTTACATGTACACGACAGAATTTAATGCATCATGCATTTGCATTCAGACCCCGTGAGCAGCGGGATAAATAATTATTTGTTTGCATGCAATTTGTTAAAAATACACCTTTATCATAATAATAAGAAAAGTAAAGCTTACCCTTAGATGGTTTGGCATTTCTGCCAGTTGCAGTTTCTGTCAAATGAGACAAAAAGACGGGGATGGACTACACATGTTAATGGCGGATATACAAGGATGGGCTAGAATTGTTACATGTACACGACAGAATTTAATGCATCATGCATTTGCATTCAGACCCCGTGAGCTGCGGGATAAATGTTTATTTGTTTGCATGCAATTTGTTAAAAATACACCTTTATCATAATAATAAGAAAAGTAAAGCTTACCATTAGATGGTTTGGCATTTCTGCCAGTTGCAGTTTCTGTCAAATGAGACAAAAAGACGAAGATGGACTACACATGTTAATGGCGGATATACAAGGATGGGCTAGAATTGTTACATGTACACGACAGAATTTAATGCATCATGCATTTGCGTTCAGACCCCGTGAGCAGCGGGATAAATGTTTATTTGTTTGCATGCAATTTGTTAAAAATACACCTTTATCATAATAATAAGAAAAGTAAAGCTTACCCTTAGATGGTTTGGCTTTTCTGGCATTTGCAGTTTCTGTCAAATGAGACAAAAAGACGGGGATGGACTACACATGTTAATGGCGGATATACAAGGATGGGCTAGAATGTTACATGTACACGACAGAATTTAATGCATCATGCATTTGCGTTCAGACCGCGTGAGCAGCGGATAAATGTTTATTTGTTTGCATGCAATTTGTTAAAAAACACCTTTATCATAATAATAAGAAAAGTAAAGCTTACCCTTAGATGGTATGGCTTTTCTGCCAGTTGCAGTTTCTGTCAAATGAGACAAAAAGACGGGATGACTACACATGTTAATGGCGATTACAAGGATGGGCTAGAATTGGTAATTGTACACGACAGAATTTAATGCATTTGGTAACCCCATGAGGGAGCGGAATACATGATTGCATGCAATTAGTTCAAAAGCTTATCATATAATCAAAATGTAAGGCTTTCCTCAGTGTCTCTGTTCGTCTCAGTTTCTGTCAAATGAGACACAGAATCATACATTAAACTTCTGGAGATAAGTACCTGACATAAAACATTAGATAGTACATGTCTGTAGAAGTACGAGGATAGACTACACATTTTAATGGCGGATATACAAAGATGGTTAGGATTGTTACATGTACAATTTTTTTGATGCATTTTGTTAAGACCCAGTGAGCACGGGATAAATGATTTGTTTGCATGCAATTTGTTAAAAATACACCTTTATCATGGATAATCAGAAATGTAAGGCTTACCTCAGTGTTTTCTGTCTCGTCTGCAGTTTCTGTCAAATGAGACACAGAATCAATATTAAACCTTCTGGAGATAAGTACCCTGACATACTAAGACAGTAGATATGTACAGTCTGTAGGAAGACGAAGTATGGGCTACACATGTAATGGCGATATACAAAGATGGGTTAGGATTGTTACATGTACACGACAGAATTTAATGCATTTTGGTTAAGACCCCATGAGGAGTGGATTACATGATTGCATGCAATTAGTTCAAAATACACCTTTATCATGATAATCAGAAAAGTAAATCTTACCCTCATGGTCTTCTGTCTCGTCTTCAGTTTCTGTCAAATGAGACACAGAATCATACATTAAACTTCTGGAGATAAGTACCTGACATAAAAGACATTAGATATGTACATGTCTGTAGGAAGACGAGGATGGGCTACACATGTTAATGGCGGATATACAAAGATGGGTTAGGATTGTTACATGTACACGACAGAATTTAATGCATGCATTTTGGTTAAGACCCAGTGAGCAGCGGGATAAATGATTATTTGTTTGCATGCAATTTGTTAAAAATACACCTTTATCATGATAATCAGAAAATGTAAGGCTTACCCTCAGTGTTTTCTGTCTCGTCTGCAGTTTCTGTCAAATGAGACACAGAATCATATATTAAACCTCTGGAGATAAGTACCTGACATAAAAGACAGTAGATATGTACATGTCTGTAGGAAGACGAGTATGGGCTACACATGTTAATGGCGGATATACAAAGATGGGTTAGGATTGTTACATGTACACGACAGAATTTAATGCATTTTGGTTAAGACCCCATGAGGAGTGGATTACATGATTGCATGCAATTAGTTCAAAATACACCTTTATCATGATAATCAGAAAAGTAAATCTTACCCTCATGGTCTTCTGTCTCGTCTTCATTTCTGTCAAATGAGACACCAAAATCATACATTTAAACTTCTGGAGATAAGTAAGTCCTGGACTTAAAGACAGTAGATATGTACCCCCATGTCTGTAGGAGACGATGATGGGCTACACATGTTAATGGCGGATATACAAAGATGGGTTAGGATTGTTACGTGTACACGACAGAATTTAATGCATTTTGGTTCAGACCCCGTGAGCAGCGGGATAAATGATTGTTTGTGTACATGCAATTTGTTAAAAATACACCTTTATCATGATAATCAGTAAAGTAAGCCTTACCCTTAGATGCTCGGGCTTTTCTGATAGTTGCAGTTTCTGTCAAATGAGACACAAAGCATATTGTGCGAAAATTATTGAATACTTTTTCGAGAAATTTTGTTTAGTTATAGCTCTATAGGAAATTTATTAGTCCATAACATATTGTTCCTACTGCTACTTTGAATAAGTCCTCAAGATATGCAGCCAACACTTGTGCAAATCCTTAAATGTTCAAACGTTTTTTTTCCATCTCATTTATACTGGCTTATGATCTATGAATATGTACTGGATAATGCCTATATATCTAAACCACATCTATGGCCCGAAGAACGATTGTCGAAAAAGGAGGGAATGGACGTGTTGGAGTGCGGGGCAACCTTGTTTCCCTTTATACTTACAGCTTAAGTATCACTATGATATTACTAGAGCTGATGAAGTGCAGAAAAAAAAGAAAAGATTAAGTGCGATCGTTTGCATAATGTAAAGAAAGAGGTGTTTAAAACATCTATGACAAAAATACATTTACTGATAACTGTTTGTCACATGAAACATATTTTGTCCGCATCTTTCTAAAGTCTATGGTCTAAACTGATAGTCTACATTTTATTTATTTTATTAATTTTCAGTTCAAAGATGATGATCACGTATAATTGAACAGCGTTTGTACTTTTACTGCTGTAATAATCAAAATAAACAAAATACTCTTTTTGATCATTGTAGCGTTGCCGCACTTGTCTTGGAAATCCATCAGACCACAACTATAACCTTTCCCTAAGACACATGTAATGTAAAGAGAAACAGAGGTATAAACTATTTAAATGCTTAGTCAGTAAATTACAAAGGGTAATGGTTAAAAAATAAAATTACACAATCTATTGCTTAAATAGAGAACGGCAATAGGCAGTCATCAGAAAAGTATGCCATTGCCTGAAGAAACACTGGTTCCATTACAACCTTTATGACAATATTAATAAAAGTATTAGTGTTATCGCTCCTTCTTTTGAATGTGGCCTAATCTTTTGCCATTGCTTTGCTGTTTTCTTTAGGTTTCATCCATAAAGCTGACTCAAAACTTGAATGTACTCTTTACCCAGTCACCGTTAATGGGGAGGAAGGACGTTAAACGTTGCTTTTCTCTGTATTCTTGCCAATATCTAGGCAAAATATGGTAAAGCATAGACAAGAATATCTTTTGTCCTTATAAACATACTTTACACCTTCTTTAGTCTATGTAAATTAGATGCACTCGAAACCGAAAACACACCGGATTGACTGAGCTCTTCAAAGACATTGTACTCCACGCATTCTGCGATATCTTTTCTGCTTGCGCAGTCCTTGATTTGTTTAAAGACGCTGCAAATATACATTTCCAGACATAAATACCTTATAATTTTTTTCATTTCTTGTAAAATGAATAGACAGGAGCAATATTATAGTGAGAAACTTTAGTTAGTAAACAACTGATCTCAAGATAAGGAAAGCTCTTAGTGGTAATTGAACTGTTGTTGTTTGCTGCGGCTTATTATAAAAAAGAAAAACGTTTTCAAATAAATTGTATACGGAAGTATGAAATTATACAGCTAATTATTAAAATCACGGGAAAAATACAATGACGACGATGATGGTGATAACGACGACGACGACAACGATGATGATAATAATGACAATAACAAAAATAAAAAGAAGCAGAAGCAGTGAACATTATCACTAATTCAAACATAGTCAGAGAGAATAAGACATGAGGTACTCTGTAAACACACTTGCAAAGATCTTGTGTGATTAAATAATGGTTACAAAAAGCGTTGATCAGTGGAGCTAATTTCCTCATGTGAGGAGAAACACATGGACGCATCTCATCAATTTCATCACTTCCACAATGTGCTTGTGTGCCAACAGCTGAGGACAAAGTTGACAGGCTTGTAAATAACATCAACATTCAGGCTTGTAAATAACATCAACATTCAGGCTTGCAAATAACATCAACATTCGTCTGTGTTTGACAAATCGGTTAACAGAAGACAGTAAGTCTGTAAAGCTACATGCAGGTATTAGTCAGAGAATAGACAGATACAAAGATATACAACAAACATCTTATTTAAACTTAGAAATTTTCTTTCTGTTTTTTAAAATAAGTCTTCATAAAGGAATGCTAAGGTTGTTTTTTTTTTCGTAACAGAATCTATTAAACGTGGTATTCGATGTCTTTGTTATTGTTATATCCTGGAGGTTTATCTGCTCTTTTGCTCTACCTGAAACACCTTACCTAGTCAAGGTAATAATTTGTTTAATATAGGTGTTACAATTTGAAGATTATGATAGTCATGAAACAAGATAGGTTGTTTTTGCTGTTGTTTTCTGTTGTCGTTTTTGTCTCTCTCGGTGTTGTTGTTGTTGTTGTTGTTGTTGTTGTGTTGTTGTTGTTGTTGTTGTTGTTGTTGTTGTTGTTGCTGCTGCTGCTTGCTTGCTTTCTGTGGCTTTCAAAGTATAGAGCATCCACCAAGATTGATTGATAATGATAATCTATTACTCAGGGTCGACTATGTTTAAGAACTGGATAAAACATTATATTGCAAATTACAGTTTTCAACCAGCGGGCTCCGTAATCAGCTTCATACGACCCATTCATGGATGATGGCCCATGAGTGAATACAGGGCTAGTGTGTGCTGTGTATATAATAATATTATAGTCTCTGCAAAGTCTGCTTGAGTCGCTAAGCTTTTCGGCTTTCCGTGACATCTACGTCTGGGAAACGTAAGACGTTAAGCGGTCGACTACGTGGCACTGGAGGGAGGGGGACCTCGCTTTCACATGTCTCCTTCCGCACCATGTGAGACAAACGTTTCCCCGCTCGCCTTTGTGGTTATTTCCTAGCTGCTGTCACTTGAAAATTTGTATTATTCCAGCTAACACAAGTGTTGCGCTAGCCAAGCTGGTACCAAGCTCCTCACACATTCGATGATTATAATAATCCTAATCCTCCGACATCGCGAAGACAGGATGGATTTATTGTTCTCTGAATGTTCAAGATAAGACCTGACCTTGGAACGATTTGGTTTTAGAAGGCTTGAGAGCTTTAGTAACGTTTGAACATAAGTAATTAAGAGTGAGAGTGACTGGGATAATGCGAGTTAGTAATTTTAAATGTCCAATCGGAGTTTTGTTATTTGGTTCTTAGAAGATTTAAAGTGGGTGTTGATGCGGAGTTAGTAATGTCCAGTTTTTATCAGTGACGGTGATTATTACTTGAGTTACATATTGTGTCTATGTCCATTATATTAAATATACATAACTCTACTCATTTTCTGTCTTTCAGTCCTCTATACCAGTGCTTCTCATAGTGTGGTCTGCGCGCATGTCAGGTGGTTGGCGGCTGACAATCTTTAGTATGTGTCTAGTTTTTATTAGTATGTGTACTTTGTGAAGTGTGTAACTTTATCTAAACTTATTACTATACTAATGTAAAAAAATACATTTAGTTTTGAATTGTAGCGAAACGAATGCGGCAGTTTAAATTTGAAATTAACTGTACAGAGGGATTTTAGACCTCGGTGGTCAGACGTATTTTTTTTGGGTTTGAGTTAACTGGTCTGCGGTCTGACATACTTTGAGAAACACTAGTCTATACTATTGTTTAAGTATCGAAGCTAAGACCAGCTTGTCCTTAGATGGCAATTAATCATAGTAAGTGGGGTTTGTATTGTTTTTTCATCAAAATAATGTTAACTTTGTCATTATCGAGAGCATCATTGTGCTGTACAGTAGAAATCAGTTATGTAATTATGTAAATCTTCAATAATTAGTTATTTAGATCGCTGTCTGGTTTACAAGCAATACAATAAGTTTCAAGCAAAATGATTGAACCAATAAGACAAATTAACAACAAACCTGTGAAAGTCAGGACCAGAAGTAGCTGCAGCAAACCTCTGGGGTAACCCATTCCAGCTGCTATCATCATCTCAACCGATCGAGTTCTAAGGGTTGTTTGCAGCAGTTTACTTCCTTAATGTTTCTAATAAGCAATCGAAAACCAATATGATTACTAGTCAAACCTCTGACATGCTCACTCGCATATCCGGTCTCAATACGAACTTCCGGTGCTGCGAGATACTTGTCTTAGCGCCAGCATGCAATCACTAGCTCCATAGATGGAGCAAGAACAGATAAATGTTCTCTAAACATTTCTTGTCTTAACTGTTTTAGGTAGTGAAGAGTATTTAAGGCTTAAAATTATAGTTGTCAAATGTCTAAAGTGAGTTTAATTTTGAGATGGAGAAGGCAACGCCCAAAGACAAACAGGATGGACTGCAGTTTGGGGTTTTAATTTCATCAGCGCGTCCACCAGGATTAGAGCCATCTACCTGAGAGGCCAGTAAGGACATTGTGGTGCTTCATTCTGTATCAGACCAATGAGCAGTAAGAAACTGAAGTATTACTTCCTAATTAGCCAAACTTTTCACACTTTGGAGGTGCAGTGTGGACAAGTTTCCAGGCGAGGCTGTGTGTGACACACTGTGTACCATGTGACTTGTTTGTTCTTCCTGACAAGAAAGCACGTGAACACAGGGATGGAGAGAGAGGCGACGACAATGGACCTTCTTCCAGAAAATGAGAGCAAGGAGGTTCACGAACATTTGTAACGACCTTAACACACACACACACACGTACATATACAGAAATGAATAGACTGATACTCTTTTGTACTTGAAAAATACATGAAAATATACACGTATGACAGCAGGGCTTCTGCTTACGCAAAAAATTGCGTATAGTACGCATTAAAAGTTCGGAGGACCCCTTCAATTTTCATCAATGAGGTCCCAGAGGACCCCTTCAAATTTGGACGAAGAACAGATACAAAATTGGATAAGTGTAGTGTCTGACATCGTAGCCCAGCGGTTCTCAACCTGAAATCTCGCCGTTTCTGACTAGACATTACAGTGCTTTGTGTGTCTGAAAGGCAGTTGAACAAAGTAGTTGATTTGTTGTTTTTTTTTTCAACTTTGGAAAGGGACCCCTTAAAGTTAGCCTGGGACCCCTTAGAAATCTGAAGGGGTCCCTGGGACCCCAAAGAATTTAGCTTTAGCAGAAGCCCTGCGTATGTATGTACAGAAACACACACACACAAGCGCACACAGACACACCGACGGTAGCTCAGCTCATGGCCTAAAGATGACGTCTTAGAATTTAAAGGGAGGCAAGAGAGTTGGGAGAGGGTGAAGAGTCTCGCCCCTTATATATGGTGGTGTAGCCACGGACGTAGATCTGTGGTTGCAGTAAAATTATAACAGGCTGAAGCAACCTTAACAAAGAATAGTTTACAGGTTGTATTCCGTCAGCGTTGGGATTACGTTTTCCGTTTGTACACACTCGTTGCATTTTTAAACATATTTATATATTCTTGTAAATGTATTTTGCTCGTTCACTCCTTTATTCTGATCGTTCATATAACATGAGCAGTTACAGGTATCAAATCCATTTTTAATAATATATTTGTGTACATATCTCATAAATCATCTATATATATATTATGTATGAAGTTTACAATGAACAAGTTATTAATGTTTAAATGAATAATGCCATTTTTAACAGTAAAAGAATATATAATAGTTAATCGCATTAATCCTGAAAGAAAATAAACTAGAATCGTTCGCCTAATACACATAGCACGCATTTTAGGAAATCCTAAGCAACAAGACTAGCAGGATCGTGTACATCATTAACAAGACTAATGAGGCTCGAGAAGGAACAGCACTTCCTGTCACAGGCTTTCCTCCTGAAACACAAACAATATTTGTAAGGTGTTGCGATGACTACAGGTACAGTGACAGCTCTTTTCACGGGAAGAATCAAGATTCATCCCCAGTTTGCAGGGTGAAGTGTCTCAATTTCATCAAAATTTGTGGCACTCCTTGATAACTATCAATGTTTAATATCTAAATAGTGTAAACTAAGGAACACTTGGGCATATGAGAAAAAAAGTATCCGAATTCAATAAACAGGTAGTTAAAACAGATCAGAATCACGTGTCTTTTTTAGATGTTGATGATTTAAAATATTTAATTTTAATTTTCTGACAACCATACTCGGATGAGGCGGCGGCGGCGGCGGCGGCGGCGGCGGCGGCGGCGGCGGCGGCGGCGGCGGTAATTAAAAATGACGGCGCATGTAAGCATGCACGGAGACAATTTCCATTAGTCTTCCATTGGTTGAAAGAAATACAGAACCATCTGGTCATCTCCACGTCACGTGGACATCCATGACCTATTTTCTGCCATTGCCTGAAGGACTGAAGGTCCACTGTGACAAGAATTAACTCGTTCAGAGACGAGCTATGAACCAGCTACACAGGGTAGAACAGAGCTTATTCAAGACTAGAAAAAAGCTATGGGACCCTTGCTCTTCTGGTTTCCCGTGCTTTTAGGTTTATTATGATAATTATTTTTTCAAGAAATCACTTTCATATCCTCAACTGAACTTTCATCCTTACCGACAGATGCTGATTCCATGGTCTGCATTTGTGAAGCTGTGAAAAGAGAAATTTTGTTTAAGAATTTATAAGAAATTATATTTATGGAATCGACATTTAAAAAAATCTTATTACTTTTTTATTTTTTAATATATTTATCAATTATAGATATGTGCCCAGTTGAGTCTCCGTGTGTAGATGAGTTAAAATGTGTGTGTGTGTGTATTTTTGCACCCGACATTATTATATGGGCTCCCTTAATATTCTCTAATGAATAAAATCCTTAACGACTGATGATTTTATAGTCTGCGTTTCGAATGCCGTGAAAAGATTCTATTTGAAAATGAAAAGAAATGATCATTTTATAAGTCTTTAAAATATATGTATCTAAATATGTGGGGCATTTTTTTTAGCCCTCGTGTATATCCTTTTCTTTTAAGGAGGGCGGTGCCTAACCTAATCATGAATTATTGCTACAGCAACAAACATTTTCTGCTCAACATTAACTGTCTTTCTCACTCTTTCTATGTACCTTTACTTTTTTCAGCGGTGGTGTATAGATAAAAGCGGGAAGATGATGTGTAAATCAATCAGAAATTAATTGTAAATATAGATGTCAGCCATAAGAAGAATGGTCTCACCTTTAGATGAAGACGTGGTTGTGTGGATAATCTCCCCTAAACCACAAAAAATTGCTACATTATTGACGAGTGGATTTTGCAATCATTTTTCAAATATCATTAAAGAATCCGATGATTTTAGTTTGGAACTATAAGAATAATGCTACACTTAAAGAAAATATGTGTAATATTTTATGAATTAAGAACGCAAATATTACAGTGCAGACATTCTCATACAATCCTCTCTAAATAAATGTATTCAACAATAGAAACTTTAATTGAATATGAACTTTATTCGTTAGTGTAAATCAAAGTGAAATAAGAGAATATGGCTAACACTTTCATTCATTCTTGTATTCCAAAAAAATGAGGAAAATAGAATGACCTCCGACCAGACAAAAGCACACCAGAACCAAAAAAAATGTCAAAAAATATTCAAGCAAGCAGATGATACAGAAACCTTTTATAAAACTACATTAAAATACCTAAATCAAAGAAGCAGATAAAATGTTTAACAACAACACAGTTAACAATCTACCTGTGTCCAGAGTAGGAGCGTCTGTACACGTTTCCTGCAAGTCGCTCAGCTTACAAGCAAAATCTGAAACAAAATGAGAATTGTGAACGAGAGAAAAAGATGTAACTGTGTTAGTAATAATTATCTGAATGGCAATTTTAGAATAAGAAAACAACAGATATAACATTTGCACATTTTTCTTTTATCAATAGAAGTTCTTAAGTTTTTAATCAAAACAAACAACTTTAAACAGACCTATCAAGCCAATGTCAGGAGGTCACCAGACCTACAATCACTCCACCGTCAGGATGACAAGTCTTTAATACCAAAACGTGGATGAGCACAAAACTCTAAAAGTGTGTAAGTAGTATTTTGACTTCAGAAATATTAATTATAAACTGTATAATGACACAATGAGAGTAAACTCATACTCATTTGTTCCCTCATTAGATTGACAGCATCACGCCTGCATGTTGAGGAAGCGTTGATATTGTTGACACATTGCACGATAGTGGCAAACATCCTGCGATAATATTGACAAGTCTGTTGTTGTTGTAGTGAAAGATTTATTGCTAGTTGTATAAGGAATTGTCTTGAAAGTCTTGCAAAGCATCATTAACTACCTTGGTAACAGGTTTTAACAAAATATCAATACCTTATTAGATGATTTATTGGTAGAAAAAAAAACAGTCACTGTAGACTAAATAAAATGTAACGGTGTGAATTTTTCTGACCACTTATACAATCCATACCACAATTTTTCTACTAACTTTACAATAACATCAACATATCAGAAAATAATAATGATCATTCATATTTTTTGATGATTTTGATGAGCTGGTGCATAATAATTTTCTCTAATTGCCCATACGCTACCACTTCTTTCCTTAAGCAGAAACACGTTTATTCTAACAATGTATTATAATTATTATTGAAAAAAAACCAATAATAGTTGAGTAACTTACTTGCAAAGACCTGCCGTGATAAGTTTTCTGTTACAGGAAGACCCAGTTGTCAGAGGGGCAAATGACGAGATATATGGAAAAACACAATCCATAAAGGCAGTGTGTTCTTGGTCCCCACATTGAAGACTGGCGCCATCGACGAAAGCCTGGACATCTCCTCCATTGGTGCCGCCATCCCCTAGTGAAGCTAAACAGCAATTCACCGAGTTAGAGGACAAACTATTTTTAAGTTATATCACAACGAGAGGAGTATAAAGATCTTTCGTCTCAAGCCCTGACGGTAAAGTAAACTAAATGTCTAAACTAAACTAAAACACAGAGGAGGTACTCATATCAGACGAAAGTGTCACTGAATAGTTTAGCTCTCAAGTCCATGTAACATACAATATATTTGACCACAGTAAGGCTAAATACAAGTTTCCTGAAGGGGGAGGACTTGAGGACTTAGTAGCCTGATCCCAAAGCAGAAAAGATGTCCTTACTTGATGTCCTAAGCACCTCCGTACTACATTCTGAAATGAACAATATGTTATGCGCAATATAATATTACTCAATATACTCAATATTATACTTAATAACGACCAATATATTATACTTAGTTATGAGCAATCTTTTCTAGTCAGTAATGCACATCAGTGCGCAGCTCGGGAAGCCACAACGACTTCACATTCCAAACAAGATAAGTTTTATCGCTAATTTCGTCTTAGCAGCACCATCCTTAAACCCCTTAAAGTCCAAGATTTAACTAAAGTAATCTAGTGCATGATATACATATTTGTAGGTACTGATATAACCCATAAAAACAATTCTCATACCTTCAGTTGATGACGTTGTTGTGTGAACAGCATCCCCAGCATGGCTGACCACCTCAGTGTGTCCTCCATTAATTCCCCCATCCCCTAGTGAAGTTAAACACAAATGTGGGAAAGCAAATACAGACTATGTCAAAAATAACTTGATGGTGCATGATATACATATTTGTAGGTACTGACATAACCCATAAAAACAATTCTCATACCTTCAGATGATGACGTGGTCGTGTGACCAGCATCCCCAACATCGCCGACCACCTCAGTGTGTCCTCTATTAATTCGCTCATCCACTAGTAAAGTTAAACACAAATGTGGCGAAGCAAATACACACCATTTCTAAAATAGCTTGATGGTAAAACAATCTAAAGGTTTTGAATGTCAAGGCCTGGCACTAAAGCAAATGGTTACTAAAAGTAAAGAATACTCATATTAGGCAAAATTCTGTTTGCTTGATATCCTGTTTTTTGTTGTCTGCATTTCCGATGTGTTTTTTGACAGTCACCAGAATATTGAATTTTCAGTTAATATATGTGCTTAACAGGTCAATTATCGAGTAAAAAAATTTTTAGCCATTCTGCTCTCCATGTGTGATTCTGTGTATAGACTTTAGCAAATGTTTTTTTCATTCTTAAACATACCTAAATCAAGGACCTTAGTAGCAGAGGAAAAAGGGGGACATCTGGGTCCAATGTCCTGAGTATCCGGTGGTCATATGGCAAATCGACCTTATTTACATTGTTTTAAAACAGGATATGCCAAAATTCCTAAAAATACCAATAATATCAAATACATAAAAATAACCCTATAAATGCCAAAATATCAAATAGATTAATAATGAGTGTGTTTTGCATGGAAGACGTTTATCGAAGAAGAAATGTCAGCACAAATAAAGATAAAAAGCAAGGTAATTATAGAAGTAATTTAAAATAAACAAATATTTGTAAAGCATTGTCTTATTGATACTCATTGCATACATTTTTTTCCTCATGACATATTAATGCAACATTCGTTTTTGATTACGAGTTGTAGAAAACATGTGTCCATTGACAAAACCATTAAATTGCAGTTTCCTTAACATTTTCCCAAAGAAATTGTTCAAAGATCTATTATATCAAATGATGAATATTAACTGAATCGCTATCAAACTAGAGTGATTAAAGCTTTAATAGACATTTCTTTAAATTAAAACAAACATTCATGAAATTAAATATAAACGGTTTCAGGCTGGACTGCAGCTTATGGTATTAACTGCAACCTTTCAAAAGATGAAAATTTTAAAATTGTACTTTTATAACTAAGAAAAGGAAACCATCAAACATATGTTTAAAACATAAATTATGTTCAAGAATATTAGACAGTATTAGAAAAGAACTGTAAACATATAAATGATTTTGAATTTACTACAACACATTTCTTATTGGACAGAGTGAAAACACCCTCACTGATAAATTAATGCGTTAGAGTAAAAATAAATCATAACAAAGTCTTATGTATTTATACAAAGCCAGACTTAGTATATTCAGGTTTGTGTACAAGAATTTTACAGACAAATGTAAGGGAAAAGTTGTACAGCTTTACACGTCCTCCACTCTTTCCTCCACCCAGAGCAATTAACTGACTTGTACAGGTTCTGCTCAGCCCTTTCCCTTCTGCAATTCTCTCGATCCCTTGCACCAGCTAACCGAGTTGTTATATGCACCTGCAGGTCAGCATCCGTAGATTTAGGATAACTTTTTTCTTGCAGCATCTACAATAGAATAAATATTAAATTAAGAGGTCTGCACAAAAAATAATCATTTGATTGAAGGTTACTGAACATAAACTCTAGAATATAATGTGAAAATTCCGACAGCTCCGAATTTTCTGCATCGCTAACGGCTAAAGAATTTGGAATTTGGACATTTTTGGACTTAAGGTCTCAATAATTATACTACTTTAGAGTACATAAATTATACGTACTGTTATCGAGGAGTCGATATAGGAGTATAGGAATTGACCGCTGGAGAAGCTTTTTTGTTGCGAAAAATGTAGAAACAAAATTTGCAAATAGCGGTTATGCAATGCTCACAAGTAAAGCGCGAGATTCCGGTCACTATGTAGTACGCCATTGGCTAAAAGTCATTGCTATTATTAGATCCATGGCCGTTCAGGTGGGCAACAGGTAGCATCCGCTGAGCTCACGTGGATCCTTGGCTGGTGTCACAGCTATAGTACAAGCACGCGCATTGGCTATCCCGAAATAGCCAATGATGTCACAGACAGAACCCGGCTTTCGAAGTGTAAGTAAACTTTGTGGACCTTTGAATTTTCGGCTTTCGATGCTGCAAGAGGAAGCAGATAAAGTGTTTGGCAAGAACAGAACTATTTTCACCTACCTGTGTCATGGTTACGACCTTCTGTACACGCTTCCTGCAAGTCACTCAACGTACAAGCAAAACCTGCCAAAAAAGTGTGAATCATGAACGAGAGACAAACAAGGAAGCAGAAATTAACAACAAAATATCAAAAACAAAGTTTTAAAAAAGTGTTATATTTACTTTTCCCAACGAAAACTACTAACTTTAATTTAGTTTAAATATTAAGAAAGACCATTAAAGAATTTGTTAAAAGGTCACCAGAAGTTACAATAAAGCCAAACAAACTCTAGAGTCCTCTAATAAAATATTCTTTCTTTAGAAATGTTAATTATAAACTGTATAATAAGAATGCTGTGGAATAACTCATACTTATTTTTTCTCTGATTGGACTGACAGCGTCGCACATGCACGTTGATGAGTTGTTGATATCATTGACACATCGCATTATAGTGGCAAAATTCCTGTGGAAATATTAATAATTTGTTTTTATTGAAAAAGTGATTATTCTGGGTCAGGAAATATCTTTGTAAACGTTTTAATGGTTAGTTATTTACAGTGTTACCAGGTAGCAGAGGCTACAACCCCTTCTTAACATAAAATTGAGAATGGCCATTGTTTATTAAATGAAACTTAATTTCAGTTTTAAATGTGTAAAGTTTCTGACAGTACTAAAACAATCGCGACTGATACTTCTGTTATTATCACTACTAAGAACAACAACGCACGATTAAGTAATAATTATCAATTCTATTATCAAATAATTTATGGATTCGCTGGTACTTTACCATCAATTATAAATAGTTCTATGGAAAGTAGTAATTGCCCACGTGACTGATGGCAACTATATTACACTCAATCTTAGCAAAGAATACACTAATACTTGATTAACTCACGTGCAAAGACCTGCTGTGATAAGCTTTCTGTTACAGGAAGATCCTGTTGTTAATGGCGCAAAAGAGGATAAATATGGATGCACACAGTCCAAAAAGGCATTGTGCTGCTGCTCCCCACACTGAGCGTTGCTTCCTGAAACTAAGATCACGGGGTCACGTAAGGGTCAGCGTGGCTTTAAGTTCCCGCCTTAGTGGGTTTTCCGGATCCTCTTTTATTGAATTTTGTTCCTTATTTTAGCTTAGAAGCTTTATAAGCCACAAGCATAATCTGAGATATCACCTGATTATTCCATTTAAAATATGTAAAAAAAATTTAGACATAAATATAAAACTTGAGATAAGAATTTAACCTGTGACCTGTAAGCTCTTTTAGTAACTGCGCTACATGGATTCATAAGAGCAGAGCACCAGAAACTGTATATCGGTAAAGCATCCAATTCAGCTTAAACAAGAAAATATATAAAACTGGCATATCTCGGATCTTGAAATGATGTGAACTCAGGGCATTATTGAGTGTAACCAGAAGATGAAAACTCTCTCTCTGTCTGTCTATTACTTTGTAGTTCCCCTAAATCTTAACTAAATCGGACGAAGTGAGCTGATTTGGACGGAAATCAACACTAAGTGAAAAAAAAACTACAAAGGAGACATCAAACAAGACCGTTATAGCACAGTGGAGCTGATTATGAAGAGCTGATAATAGTTCAGAGGAAAGGGAAAGATGAAGAAATAAACGGCAGTAGGTCGAGCATGAGAAAATATTTGTCTTCGACGCAGTCAGCTCAACAACATACCTGTCAAACAAAGCACCACACCCAGTGACACCAGTTCACTCAACAAGCCCATTATTCTCTTTACGACAATGGCCTCAAAATCGCAGTTTCTGAAATAAAAAAAACCGTTGTTGCTGGAGTGATATTATCTACAAACAAACAGACTTTCCTTTAAGAATTAAGTGCAGCCCATGTGTCACGTATGTCTTTATGAGACACCATTACCTAAATTAATTGTAAAAAAATATTTCACAACTTACCAAAAAGGATAATTATTTTACGAAAAAATAATAATTGAAAACCTCGTCTTAGATAGATTTATAAAGCATGTAACATCACCTGTAAAGCTCGTCGTCTGCTCAGAAGCATTCCAAAGTCCTTTCTTTGTTTTCCACGTAAGAGATTACTTTTCAGACCGTTGGGCAGAATCTTTTCGCTCCTGACTCGTTTACTGTTTGTAGACACTATTGCCCTCTCTGTGTGCGAACCCAATCAGTTGTCTTGAGAGTTCACCGGGATCTTAGCGAGATTTCAACGAGGAAGAAGAGGGCGTAGGTCAGGTCAATCTACTTGCTATTGTTTGTCGCAGACTTGTTGATGTGCTCACGAAGGCTTTGGTCAGTTGGGTGGTTTAGACATGACTCTAGCGCATTACAATGCAGACAACATATTTCAGTCAGCACCATTCCAGTGTGTGCATGTGTTTGTGAATCAGAACAATGAGCAGCAAGAAGCTCCAGTCAACAGGAAATCAAGCGGAAGTTAGGATGTAGTTCTTCCTAGTTAGTCACACTATTCATACTCAAGAGGGTGCAAGTGTCGGGGTCAGGGTGATTGTAACTTTTGTGACAACAAAGCGTGTGAACACAAGAATAGGGCAACAGGTGGACCACAGTGACATTTCTGTTTGCCTGCACAACGCAAGCACACATGCATACAGACGCACACGCATGCACACACACACACACACCAGCGCACAGACAAACACATAAAAGCGCAAACATTCATACATCTATATTTATACACAGAGACATATATATTCTCACAAATACATATATATATATAGGAGAATATCCATATACTCATAAAAGCACAACACATGAGCGCACACACACACACACACACTAAAACGGTTTTTAAACTCAGTTGATATTAGAAAATTTTATTAAACGTGAAAGAACGTAAACGCAAAATGTTCTTTAGTCCACAAATGTAACCAAACCAAAAGTCTTTACATTTATTGACATCCACAGATACTGTTGTTGTTGACTACGATGCTGCAGCTTAAACATGGTCTTTAGTCTGTCTTCTACTTACACAAACTTCACCAAAGTGTAAACGAATGTAAATGGACACAAGAGTTTAAAGACAGAGTTTCAGTCATTTATATCCGCGGCAGTATTAGAATAAAAAAACCTATTTTTGTCAGTGAAATTTATATGATCAGAAAATTAAATGAGATAGGCAATGTGATAGACGAACAATTTTGACACTTATTATCTATATTTACATGTCAGTTCTAATAGTCATTTATATATATATATACAGCCGTTAACGTATTTTTTACACTTTTATTCTTTTATTTTAATATTTTCCTAGACAAAAAGTAGTTTATTAAGCTCAAAAGAGTTAAGAGTGAAGATTCAGTAAAATGTCAAATAGTCCATGGAGCGTATGCATAAAATATGTCGAAAATCCCTAGAAAAGTGCTCTCTACGTATTAATTACTGATACCTCTGTCGTACACAAAGAATATTTTATTTTTAAAAATCTTATACAGGGTGCAAATAATATACATTTTAAGATATTTTTTTTAAGAGACATGGCAAGCTAAACATGTAATCTACAGTACTAAGGTCAACATGGTCTTGTGAATTATTAACAAAATCATCGATGCTTGAAGAACCGAGCCCCTTCCTGTCACTGAAACAAAAACAACCGTTGTTATTTCTGGTGTTTAAAGAGAGAGAGAGAGGGAGGATGGAAGTATAGTAATTTGGATATGTTTGTATCAATGTTGATGTTTTTGTGTGTCAGTCTGTCATTAGTTTTTTTTTCTTTTTTTTTACAAAGTTTCACTAAAACGAAGAAATTCTGGCTTTGACGATGATGATGATCCTTTCAAGAAATCACATTCATACCCTTAAATGCAGCTTCATCCTCACTGACAGATGTTGATTCTATCTTCTTCCTTGTGACTGCTGTAAAAAAAATTGTCTTCAAAAATGGTATTGAGGTATCTTCATTAAAACAACAGTATTATTATTACAATTTTACTTTAAATATATTTGTAATTGATAGATTTTTGGCTTTGACAATGATGATGAATTTAAAAAAAAAATCACATTAATACCCTAAAATGAACTTTCATCCTCACCGACAGATGTTGATTCTATCGTCTTCCTTGTGACTGCTGTCATTGGTCTTTGAGAGATAAAGAGAAATGATATATTTAAATGAGGTATACATATAAACCATTAGAAGAATCACTCTTACCTTTAGATGAAAATGTCGTCATATGGATAGCCTCCCCTTGAACACAAGAAATGTTTATTCATTACAGGTGGAGTTTATGTCTCACAAATCGACGATTGCTCTAAAAATATCATTAAAGACACACATTTATGTCACATGCTAGGTTTCTCTGAAACATTACGAATTGATGCGTTTTGCATAATAGAAAAAGTGTTCGCATTTTGGATGCAACGACAACAATACAGTGCAGACAATTCGATGACATTATTCAATCTCAGTCAAAGTGTTTGATGCATGAAGAAAACTTAATAATTTTTTAAAAATAGTTTCAGACAGCGATATCGTTGGTTAAATTAAAAATTTCTTTCCTTACAATCACTTTAAATGAAAAGGTTAAGAGAATGAGTATGAGATCTGCTTTTATGATTTTTGAATAATAATAATGATAATAGTTGGCTTCACACGTGACAGATAAAGTGATGAAATGGGAAGAAGGATATCGTCCTATTGTATTACATCTGATCAGACTAATACACATTAGAACCCAAATAAAGATATCAAAGCAATACAGTCAAGCAGCAGATATAAAAGAGCAGCAACAAAAAAAACGAACTGTAACCTACTAAATCAGCGAAACTCTTAGAGTGTTTAACAAGAACAGAACTATCATTACCTACCTATGTCCAGGGCAGGTGCATCTGTACACACTTCCTGCAAGTCCTCCAGCTGACAAGCAAAACCTGATAAAGTAAGAAGTGTGAATCAAGAACTGTAAATAAGACATATATGTATACATATCCAAGCATGATTATCTAAATAGGAAACTCTAAACAAATAAAATAAAACTTCACCAAAAGTTATTACACATTCTTCTATTGTGAAAATCACAGGGTGACAGCAGTCTCCAATACCAAGGCACACAAAAGGACTAAATTTTATAAAGAAATGGTCGCCATTTCTTTTAAAAAACTGACCAACTATATATAAGTCATTGAGTTTACATAACCTAAAGTTTTCTTCTAGTTAATGATTACTTTTCTAAATTTGTTACAAGATCACTACTGAATGAAAACATAATGATGAGAAACTTTTACGAATTTGTTTCAGAGGTACATGCTAGGGTAATATGCCAGCAATTTTTACTTCTATATTGTTTATTACCTTATTAACACGAAAAAATCCACTACATAAATAATGTAACTAAAGAACTGTTAAGTACAGTATAAACTGTATAATAACAAAAGTGTGAGAGTGAACCCATACTCCTTTGTTCCTTAATTTTACTGGCAACATCACGCCTGCAGGTTGCTGAGGTGTTGATGTTGTTGACACATCGCACGATAGTGGCAAAGTTCCTGTAGTGATATAGATAATTTGTATTTCTTGTAGTTGTACTTAAAGTATATTCTGTTGTGTACTGAAATGTCTTTAAAGACTTAAAACGCTTTATTAACTACAGTTTTAACAGGTAGCAAAGAATACTAATCCCTGTCGGTAATTTAAGTCCTGACCACCCACCTGTATCCTTCGCATTTAATAATTTTGCTACTACAAATCTATAAAAGGGACGAAATCCAGTCCTAGGGCAGGAAAAGGACATTTGAAAAGAGTTACGTCCCGTAGCATGGAAACCTTTCTTTTCTCAAACGATGGCAACCGTACTGCACCCACAAAGTCAGCTAGGAATGTTTTCCTTCATTTTGAGCATATTTTACACTCCCAAGATGTCCTTTATTATAATAATTTTTTATTTATTCATATCTTCCTGGTTTGGAACCAGTGACATTAACTGAGTATCGGACTTCACTTACTGGCAAACATCTTCTGTAATGAGCTTTCTGTTGCAGAAGGGTCCCGATGCCAGTGGGATAAATGACAATAAATGCGGAGATAAGCATTCCATGAAGGCAGCTTGTTCTTCCTCCCCACACTGAATATTTATTCCTGAAACTATGAACATACATGACCCAAAGTCTGAGAACATTCTCTAATGACGAATACAAGGTACAAGAAGGGCATAAGTACCCCGAGAAGAGAAATGTTAGTGGCATGATGCAAAAGCGGAAATAGAACTCTAGATTATCGGAATTGTCACACGAAGAAAATCTGCCTTTGACGATGATGATGATTCTTTGAAAAAATCACATACATACCCTTAAATGAATTTTCATCCTCACTGACAGATGTTGATTCTATCGTCTTCTTTGTGACTGCTGTAAAAAAAATTGTCTTAAAAATGGTATTGAGATAATCTTCATTAAAACAACAGTATTATTACATACAATTTTACTTTAAATATATTTGTAATGATGTATATATATATATATAGTCAGGTTGTATCTCTGTATATCTCTCATTATTATAAGTATTATATTTACCCTTATTATTATTAAAATAAATCCCACACATACACTGTAAAAACTCATCATCTCTGTTGTAAAAAGTGTTTTTTATGACTTAACGAGAAAGGCTATAGGCAAAATCTTCATTAAAATAACAATAGCAATATTACAATTTTATGAATTTACTTTTGATATATGTTTGCACTAGAGGTAATATCTCTCTATATATAGCACTATGTATTTTATTATATCATTAATATTTATTAAATTAATTTTCCATGTGCTACAATAAATTTCAATTTTACCGGTAGATGACGATTCACTGGTTGTTTTCTCAACTGCTGTAAACATAATTACTTTAGAGTAACAGAAGATTTTTCATAAAATCCTCATTTTTAAAAAAATGCGATTTTTTTACTTTATCAAATTTGTTTGTATATATATATATAGGCTCTCAAATTCATACTTTTTTCTTTCTGTACGCTTATGGGAACATTTTCTAAGCTAAACATAAGTTATTAATTACAACAGCCTCGTAAAGATGATGCAGACGGACATCATTCTTTTAAAAACTTTTTCTTCTTCTTCTCACACATTTTTTTTTCATATTTTAGTGAGTGTCGGAGAGGGTAAATGAGAGAAGGGTGGTGATGTGTATATGATCAGTAAACACATGGAAGTATACATGTAAACCCTTAGAAAAATCACTCTTACCTTTAGATGAAGATGTTGTCGTGTGGATAGCCTCCCCTAAAATACGACAAGAAATGTTTATCATTACAGATGGCGTTTGTGTAAACTCATGAACGACGATTACTATAAAAATATCATTAAACACACAATTTCTGTAACATACTAGGTTGCTCTGAAACATTAAGAATTGATGCATTTATTTCATAATAGAAAAAAGTGTTGGTCTTTTGGATGGATTGCATTATTCAATCTAAGTCAAAGTGTTTGATATTAAAAAAAAAAAAGAAAAAAAAAACTTAATCGACGATAATTTATAAAGAAATGTTTTAGACAACGATATCTTTGATTAAATATGAAATTTCTTCTTTATAGTCACTTAAAATAAATTAAGGTAAGAGAATAAGTATGAGATCTGCTTTCATGACTTTCGAATAACAATAATAACAGTTGACTTGTATAGCGCCTTCTCTCCCTTTTGACAAGCTCAAAGCGCTTCACACCTGACAGATGACATATAAAGCGATCAATTGGGAAATTAAGCTATCGTACTTTTGTATTACCTCTGACCAACTAATCATATTAGAACCTAAATGAAGATGTCAAAGCAATACAGTCAAGCAGCTGATATAAGAAAGCAGCAATAAACGACTAACTGTAACATTCCTAATTACTGAAAACTCTCAGAGTGTTTACCTACCTATGATGTCCAGGGCAGGGGCCTCTCTACACACTTCTGCAAGTCCTCCAGCTGACAAGCAAAACCTGATAAAGTAAGTGTGAATCATAAACTGAATATAGAGATATACCTACCCAAACATAAATATCTGAATAGGAAGTACTTTTAAAAAATAAAATAAAACTTCCAAAAAGTTATTACAATTCTGTTGTTGTAAATGTTTTAGGGTTACAATAGTCTACAATACAAGGTCTGCATAAAGACTCGATTTTTTTCAAAGGAAATGGACGCCATCTCTTTATAAAACTGACCGAATATAGATAAGTCATTGAGTTTACATAACCTAAAGTTTTAGTCTAGTTAATGATTACTTTTCTAAATTTGTCACGAGATCACTACTGAATGAAAAATAATGGTGAGAAACTTTTAAAGGTTTGTTTAAGAGGTACATGTTAGGGTAATATGCCAAAAAAATTATTTCTGTGATGTTTATTACATTGTTAACACGAAATAAAAAAAACCCTAAGTAAATAATTTGACTAAAGAAATGTCAAGTATAAACTGTATAATAACAAAAGTGAGAGAGTGATCTCATACTCATTTGTTCCTTGATTTTACTGGCAGCATCACGCCTGCAGGTTGCTGAGGTGTTGATGTTGTTGACACATCGCACGATAGTGGCAAACTTCCTGCAGTGATATAGATAATTTGTATTTCTTGTAGTTGCACTTTAAGTATATTCAGTTGTGTACTGAAATGTCTTTAAAGACTTGGAAAGCTTTATTAACTACAGTGCACAACAGGTAGCAAAGAATACCAATTCCTTGTGGGTAATTTAAGTCTGACCATCCATCTGTATCCTTCGCATTTAAAAATTTTAATACTACAGATTCATAAAAGGGACGAAATCCAGTCTTTTGGACAGGTAAAGTACATTTGAAAAGAGTTACGTCCCTTAGCATAGAAGCCTTTGTTGTGTACTGTTGCCATCGTTTGTGAGAAGAAAGGAGGCTAACACGCTTCATGAAAACAGTAATTAAATGTTTAAAGGTTACATTTTTTTACATATATTTCTTATTTTAAGAAGAAACATGATCATGATAGCATGATTATCGTGCACAGGATTTACAACGTATACATTGTAGTTGATGAACTTACTGGCAATGATCTTCAGTAATGAGCGTTCTGTTGCAGGAGGAGCCCGATGCCAGTGGTAAAAATGACAATAAATGCGGAGATAAGCATTCCATGAAGGCAGCTTGTTCTTCCTCCCCACACTGAACATTTATTCCTGAAACTATGATCATACAGGACAGATAAACATTTTTAGTCATTGAGTTACAATGAAGGGATAAGAGCAGAGCATCAGTTGAACTATAATTCTATACATGTATATATAGGGGAACTGAACTCACAACTCACGTCTGTCATTACTGAGTACAACCAGGGAGTGAGGACACACATCCATCAACACAAACAGACAGACATACACTTTCAAATTTTCCTAAATTTAAATTACATTGGACTGAACTGATTTGACTAGAATCCATAGTAAGAGAAAATAAAAGGTAAGGAGACACACAAAGATAATTGTGATACTGGTAATACTGATAATGAAGAGTTTATGATAGTTAAGAGAGAAGAACAATGACAGGCAAGCGATGCAGTGAGATCAACAACTCACCTGTCAGCAAAGAGCAACAACCAGTAGCACCACCGTATCCCAGAAGCCCATTATTCCTCTCACCATAGAATCACAATGTCTGAAAGTATAAAACCATTGTTGATGCATCGTGTTTTTGACAAGAAAATAGAATTCCTTCAAGTATTAAGTGAAGCTCACACGCGTGTGTGTGTGTTTATGCAGGTCTTATAAATCAGTATTACCTGAATTTATTAAGAATAATTCCACAGGTTATCAATGATGACATTTGAACAAAATGAGTTTAAAAGTTTGGTTTAAGTAAAAATCCTGTAACATCACCTGTACAGCAGCCACAAGCGTCACTGGATGTAGACCCCGTCGTCTGCTCTCAGCCCCAAGTCCCTTCTTCCGCGTTGTTTCACTGTTGTCAGGTAAGTTAAGGTGCAAAAAATCGGAAATGGGAGTTCGCGGAATTAACTGTCAGATTATTGCGCGAGAGCAGTGTGGCGGACAACGGCGGAAGTTTAAGGTGACATCCGAGCTGAAGTCAGGTAGACTGGCTGGCTTGTTGTCTTGTTAGTTTTTATTTTAACCTGCGTGTGTGTGTGTGCTCGCGTGAATAGCAACGTGCGAATGATCAGACCCTTGATACCTCACCCGGATGTAGCAATGTTTTCTTTTTTCTTTCAGTAGGAAGAGAGGAGAGGGCGATGTTTTTTCGTTATTGTTCGACGCAGACTTGTTGACAAGTGTGTCTATGCTCGCGTAGGTGTTAGCAGGTCGCGTGGATTTTTTAAATTATTTTTTTTCTCTGTATTACAATGCAGAAAACATTTCAGTAAACATCGTTGCAGTAAAAATATGTTATATAAATGTTGAGTATATATTTCTGTGCTTATGTGCGTTTGTTTGTTTGTCTATGTCAGAAATAAAATTCAGAACAATAAGTAGCAAGAAGCTGGATCAACAAGACATTCATGTGAAGTTTGGATGTATCTGTCCCTAATTCAACCCCGCTATACACACCTGGAGAGGCGCAGTGTGTAGGAGAGCCAGGTAAGACTGTGTTGACACACCGTGTACCCAGCACAATGTTCTCTCGGCAAACAAAGGACAAGGACAGGGCAACGGGCACGAGACACTTTGCCGGCTGGTGAACAGGTTTGATTGTCGGAATAATCCTGTGAGCGCAAGGAGGTCCACAAACATTGGCATTGACCTTACCACCCAGACACAGATGTAAAATCATAGACTAAAACAAACGCATCAGCACACATTTACATCTATCAGAATGAAAGCCCACATAAACACAGATTCGGACATATATTTTTGTGGCGAATTATTTCAGTTTAAAGCTATTCTGCTATATAGAGTGTTTATATCCGCGTTATAAACAGCATGCAAAGCGATAATATTCATTTTACAGCCGACATGTGGCCAATTGTTGTGGGCTTTTATCATCTTTGTGTGTCGGCGATAAAGTATTCGATTCAGAAGCAGATGCTATGCAACCTTTGTGACCATCGTTTTTATTGTGGGTGCATTACATATTCTCTGATTTGGAGAGACGTAGAAAGAAACTCAGGACCTGCCTAAAGACAGGCTCTTCTGCCGACATCGACATCATCATCTAAACAACGGGACGATCAGCAGGACTTGTCTTTTCATTCGCGAGTATGCCACACCTAAAACACAACACCAGAGCAACCATCCATAGCAGATGTGGTGAGAATTTTGAGTTCCACAGACAAAAAAAGACAACATGAGTGCTTAAACACAAAACACTTAAATTTTAATACACAGAGATTATAGAAGAAATAAAAGAAAATATGGCTTTGATGGAGAAGGTCTTTAAACTAGAAGAACAGTTAGACAATAAAGAGGGATGAAAGGCGTAAAAATAACATATTTTTGCTCAAAGGGGAAACAGAGACCTGGGCAGACTGTAAAGGTGTCATAAAATCTCTTCTCAAAGTTAAACTAAAGATGGGGGACCACATAAAGGGATAGTGAGCCCACGGTCTGAAAGGTGGTCGGGCCCCCTGTCCTATTATTGTCAACTTTGGAAAGGTCAGGGACAAGAAAAAAAGTTCTAAAAACTGAGTGAAAGTGCACCTGAAATCTTAATCGCGAAAGACTTTGCACCCAGGGTGAGAGACTTGCGTCGTAAATTTCGACCGTTTCTTAGAGAAACCATCGACGACAACAAGAGAGCTTTTCTTTGCTTCGACACACTCGTCGTTGACAATAGGGCAGATGTGTTCCACCCTTCGGACAAACAGTTTGAAGGAAAGACGAACCAGTGACAACAGTAAGGCCGACATAAAAAACCTTCAAAGAGAAATAAAGCACCTGGGTGTGAAGATATAAGAACTTGTGCACCGAAGACCAGTGTAACACTCAGCCCCCTGCTGTTTGTGTTGTGTGCATGGTGCTGAAGATAATGTCGTGGAAGGTACAAGGACCGAAGTCCATCATTCAGAGAGTTTTGTGAAAAACAAATAAGATCTTTGCCTTACTTGGGACTTCGTCATGTCGGTTGAGTGATGAAGACAAATCCTTATCGGACTATGTTGTGTACCTGTCCTCACGTGAACAGAACTCAAGGGTGGTGAAGCTGTTTGTGTTCATAAAACTGCGTCTTCGGATATTTTCTCTTAAAGCAAGCAGAGGATTTTATTTTTAGGTAAGTCTGTTTAAATCTGTCTGGAAGATATTATTGTCACCTGTGTGAATGTCAATAATTTAAGGGGATGACAACATGGGGTGGGAAGAAAATCTAGACCAGCATATGAACATGTTAGCTAGGAACACCTGCATTCACAGGGGCAACTATTTCAACGCTCATGCAGCTGAGCTCAGCAGTGTTAACATGTACACTCCCTGAAACACCTGGAATTTTGTTCGAAACATCTGTAACACCACTTGCCACTTCTCCTTGAATATTAACCGAAACAAATCGTCAAAGGCTTCTAAACCTCTGACAAAACTTTGACATTTTGTATCGTTAATGGGAGATTAGTTTAGTCTTTGTTTAACTCCTCGGAGGGCAAAGGTCAATGAGGTTTATGCGTGCAAAACGTTCTGACGGTGAATATTCTGTCAATGTGCTTGATGAATATGACTTCAGCTTGTGTGTCTGTATATAGCTGTTTCAGTTTTAATAGTTCCACACAGACATGAGCTTTTAGGTGTTTTCTCTTCAGATTTTGTTTTCTTTTTACTCTTTTATTTCAATATTTCACTCCGCTTTGGTAGTTTATTAATACATATATATATATATCAAGAAATATCAGTTTATGTACAGTAAAGTGTTCATAGCTAGCAAAAATAAAATAGTCCATATAGGATATATATATATATACAAATCACTACAAGAATGTTATCCACGTATAAAGCAATGAAGCTATTATTGTACACAAAAAAGAATTTATTTTACAAAGTGTTTTTCAGTCCGCAGAAGAGAATTTAAGACATGTATTCAAATAGACAATTTACAGTACTAAGGTCAACATCATCATGGGAATCATTAACAGAACCATCGAGACTTGAGGAACCTCAGAGCTTCCTGTCCCAATAAGAAAAATAACCGTTGTAAGTTCCGTTAACATTAAAGTATATATATATTGAGCAGACATGAGTTTTGTAAGCAATTTTACACTGTGTGATGACCCAACAGATTTGCTTATTTGTATTTCATTAAATCGTCATCGTCATTCGTTCTTTGATCGGTATCTGTTGTTTTGGGGAAGATATTCAATTTTCAATGACAACAAAGAGACTAAGACGACTTTGCGCCATGGCGTATCGGCCGGTCATCGGGCCGACCAGCAGACCATTCCTGTTCTTTCACTCGTGCTTTTGTCCTTACAGTTTGTCTTCTTGTTGTTTTATGATTGATATGCTACATGACTGCTATGATGTCAGTGAGTGTAGTGTCTGTTATTCTAACCGGTGTTGTTTTCTACCCTGCATGGACCCCTGCATGGACATCACAGCCAACAGGGACATTGCATCACCGTGACCTTTGTCATTTATGTTGTCGTAATATTTGAACTGGCATGTCCAGCATTTTTGAAAAGGAATGTGCATGTTAGTGCATGACTAGCTACTTTTGCATGTGGGACTGAAATATATGTTGCTGACAGGGTCAATCAACAGTTAATGTATACAGGTGAACAAATATACGTGAGCGAGCATGGGATACAGGGAAAGGAGAAGTACAGAAATATAGAAATGTTTGCATATCCATGTTAATGTTTCTGAGTGTTAGTCTCTCCGTCATTGTATGTCGACACTACACTTAGGTTTTAAGTATTTAAGTTGACCTGAGTATGCTTAACGAGAGGCTAATTCTTTTCTGTAAAAGTTTTAACATCATGATGATGAGGATGATGGTTTTTTTTTTTTTTTTACAAGAAATCACGGTCATACCTTTAAATGAACTTTCTTCCTCACCAACAGATGTTGATTCCAGAGTCTGAACTGTGTCTGCTGAAAGAAAGATAATTTTTTTTCTTGAGAAACGGTATTGAGGTAATATTCGTTGAAATAACAGTATTAAATTTTACCTAATATATAAAAATACGGATGTATAGGTCAGGTATTATTTCATGATATTTTACACTATATTTTTTTATTTTATCCTTATTATTAATAAAACTAATCTCCGTTATATTATTTAGTCAATTTTTTTACCGGTAGATGATGATTCAGTGGTCTTTACTCGACAGCTGTAAATAAAATTGAGAATAAAAGAGGACTTTTAATTGTTAATGAAATCTTCATGTAAACATTTACAATACTGTTACTTTATTAACTTACATGAAAAAATATATATATATTTTTTATGGGGGCTTTTTGTATTAATATGCAATATTTATATTGGATTGCATTTCACAGACCATGAACAAGATCAAGGAAGGGTTAGAGGAGAGCCTTGTGGGGAGGTGCATTAACCAGTAAACATCTGTAGGTATTGTTGTAAACCATTTGAAGGATCACTCTTACTTTTTGATGAAGATATGGTAGTCTGGATAACCTCCCCTAAGCCACGAGGAAAAAGAATTTCATTGTCTTATATATGTTGATTACTCTTAAAAATACAATTAAAGACATTGTGCAATACGCTAAATTTTCTGCAAAAATAATAAACCTTTCTCAAATCAGTGTAAGCATTTTGGATGTATTAGGACGCAAGCAGTACACGGCAGACATTTACATTTCTGTCAATTTCAGGGCCAATTTTAAGATATTTAAATCAAAAAAACAAATAACGCGTTTAATTCAAACAAATTTTAACTTCAGCTTACCTGTGTCGAGGGCAGGAGCCTTTGTACACTTCTCCTGCAAGTCGTTCAACTTACAAGCAAAATCTGACAAAGTGAGAATTGTAAATCTTGAGCGAAATACAAATACACAAATATTTAAGAGATTATTTTCTGCATTTAAAAGAAAATATTACTTTTATAAGAAAGATCTTAAAATAATAAAAGTTTAAACTTTTGTTGATAGGTTTCCAGAGATCCTAAAACTTTTGCTGTCTCAATGTGCTAGAAGTTTCCAATAGCAAGGACTGCAATAACTCGCTCTTTTTGTCGAATTAAGGGAAGCTACTTCACACACAGACCAGAGTTATCTAGATTATACATCATCTCGAGTTTTCCTCCATTTAATTATCCTTCTACAAGCGATTGTTGCAAAATCATGACTAAATTACTAATGAGTTGTTTTGCGGTTTGCTTTGAGATGCACATGGATTTTGTTTTCTATATTTATGTACATTGTAAACATATATGAAGGATATGAGCCCCACACACTCACATATATGTTAAGAAAACTCTTTAAAAAGTAATTTTATGTCTTTACAAATGTTAGTTCACAAACTTATTATAACATTACAAAAGTGAACTCATACTCATTTGATTCCGTGATTTGAGTGACAGCATCACGCCTGCACGTGGCTGAGGTCTTGACATTATTGACACATCGCACGATAGTGGAAAATGTCCTGTAGCGACATTAATACTTTTATTTGCTGTTGTTGTATTTAAAATGTATCGAGATGTGCTTGAAGAGATTTACTAAAACTACAGTGTTATCAGGCAGAGAAGAACCCTTGTGAACAAAAGTTGTAGACTAAATAAAATATATTTACTCTATAGAGCAATTTCTACTGCTAACAACAGCAGCATATTAGCAAATAATAAGATCATTCACTGTATTATGACAGGTTGGTACATAGGCCATTTCTCTAAAAACAGTTACAGAAAGTAGATAACTTATTTTAAGCAGTAAAACGGTCTTCTAGCAATGTATTATACTTTGTCTTTGCAAAGAATGCATTAATAGTTGAAGAACTCACTGGCAAAGATCTTCTGTTATGAGATTTCTGTCACAGAAAGAGACCTCCATCAGGGGTACAAATGACCCTATATGGTCATAAAGACATCCCATGAAGGCCTCCTGTTCCTTCTGACATTGAGCGTTGGTTCCTGAAACTATGATCATACATAACCAACGTCTGAAACATATTCTAATGCTGAATAATTGTTACAAGAATGGCAAACAAGTACCTCAAATAGCGGAAGCACCATAGTACACACTCCAAATATCATCTGTGTTCAATTCCGGATGCAGGAGAGACTTTTTTTCCCTCTTAGTCTCGCTGCTTATTATCTTGACAACATTAGACATAAGCCCTAAGCTAATCCTGACCATAACATAACTAAAAAAAAAAAAACACAAGATAATTAAAACCATGATTTTCAAACACAGCTAAAAAGGTCTTTAAGCAGTTAGGAGAAAAGAAAAGCAACCAATGATCAGGGTGCGAGAGAAAGTCCGATCACCAACGTACCTGTCAAACAAAGAGCCAGAATTAGTGGCATCAGTTCACCCACGAAGCCCATTATTCTCCTTACAACAATAGCCTGAAAATTGTCTGAAATAGGAAAATTGTTAACTTTGTATTGTTAACAAGACAATAGTCATTCCTTTAAGTATTAGAACTGCAGCTCGCACGCGTGCTGTGTCAATGAGTTCATTTATGAGACATTGATTATTGAAGTTTATAAAAGATATTCAGAAATTATTATATCATTTCTATGTAAAAAAAATATATATATAAACAAGATAAAGTTAAAAGCCTTGTCTTAGATTAATAAATCTGTAAAGTCACCTGCAAAGAACGCACGCGCGTGCTGAACGTGTGGTCTCGTCCTGCGCTCTGAGGCATCCCTCGCTCCTTTCTTCCGCCTTGATTCACTGTTGTCTGATAATTGAATTGAAAGAGATCGGAAATGTGTGGAAGTGGAATGAATCAGATGTCAGATTGTTGTTGAGACTTAGCAACCCCGGAAGGTTAAAGCGACGTTTTAGTGTGAAATACTGTAGGGTTGTTTACTGATTGTTTACACTATTGTCCTGTGTAAGTGTGTTTGCCAGCGACTAGGAACGTGTCAATCAAAGCAGTAACCTAATAGCGCTCACCCGGATGCTAGCAATATTTTTTTCCTCTTTTGTTTGATTAAATAAAAGAGTTAAACTATTTTTTTGTCGCACTCTTGTTGACATTTTTTTGAAGTGATAGTTGAGCATCACAATGCAAAAACAAAAAAATATTCTTTTAGTAACCACCGTTCCAGTAAAATAAATTACGTATATAAATGCTAAACAGGGATTGTGAGTGTCAAAGAGTTGGAGTCAAGTGGAGAAGGATGGGAAGTTTGGACTTATTCCTTAATTAATTAGTCACACTGTGCTCACTTAGAAGGGACGGAGAGAAGTCAAGGTCCGGGACAGTGGGTGATGTGCTCGATGTTCTTTCCCACAACAAAGGGTGATCACGAGGCTAGGATGACTGTAGCTGACAGTTAGGCCCTTTGGTTTGGTGACAGGTTTGATTCTCTGTTACATCGTGTGAGCGCAAGGGGGATGCGACAGTTTCTAGATATGTTTGCATCAATGCTGATGTTTCTGTGTTTGCCTGTCGTTGTATGCTGTTACTTGACTGAGGATGTAAGCATTAGATTGACCTGAGGGTTGCCTCACTAGAACTCATCGTTCTTCCTTCAAAAGTGATTTTTTTTTTTTTTTTTTTTTGTAAACCGGTTTTTGTAACGCAAAGTAACTCTGGCTTTGTCTGGAAACAGCGATGATGATGATGATGATGATGATGATGATGATGATGATGATGATGATGATGATGATGATGATGATGAGGAGGAGGAGGAGGAGGAGGAGGAGGAGGAGCAAACATTCTTCTAAATGAGTGCAGCGTTTGTGCGAGTTCGCGTTTGTGTGTAACAGTCTGACATGAGACGGACATTATCTGACTTCATCGTAAAACAACTTTACAGATCATTAAAATGATAATGAAGCTGAAGCAATAGTGGATAAAATAACAAGAAACTCGTCTGACACTGAGTTAGAACACTTGTCACACCCTTGTACAGAGAAGTACAAACACAACTTCAACTTGTGACCCTGTCTTTCTCTGAGGAATCCTAAGTCCTTGCCTCGGCGTTGTTTGCTCTGTTGCCGGGTCGTTGAGGAAAAGGGAAATCGGAAATGATCGAACCTTGATTGAAATAGCTATCAGTCTTTTGCCGAGAACATTTCTTGACAAAAACGGAAGTTTGCAGCGTAGTCCCAGGCATGGTCGAAGAGATTGAATGACCTGTTTACTCTTTCTTTTTACTGTGTGTGCGCGTGCTAGCTTTTGGAGGCTTTAGATAGTGATTTTTTCTTTCCAAAATATAAATGACAGTTAAAAATTATAAAACAAAAGGAAAATACTGTAATAATATTTATATACGAGGTTTGTAATTATCATTAACTTAACTGATATCCACCAGACTCAGACCAAGCCGACCCGACCGTGGGGACGACTTACCGTTACTAGTTGTCAGTGGGTTTTATATATATATTATTCTACTTAAGCACTTTAAACGAATCGGCATGTGGGTTTTATCTGAGAAGGTCGTTCTTAGACGAGTACAGAAAACATGTCACCTTGTCTGGCTAAGGTTTTTTTCTGTCATGAAAACAGATTTCGAAAGAACAGATAAAACTTTGGCAGCTGACAATTTGTTGACATTCTAAGAACGGCGTGAAAACAGAACATCAATTTTAAATGATCAGACAGATTTTTACAAAACAAAGCTTTGCAGATTTTTTCCAAAAAGTCTTTCTTTATTCCTTTTTTTTATTATTTTCTTTTTTAAGTTCTTTGTTTCTTTTCTCCGCGTGTTCATGTGCGTGTGTGTGAGTGTGTGTGTGGGTATGTGGGATGTGGAATAGAGAGACAAAGGTAGAGAAAGAGATAAAGAAACATAATCCAAGACAGTTTATTTAGGACCATAATAGCTTAGGTTAGAAAGAAACTAATAAGAAAACATATTTGAGTAAACACGCTGAATATCACTGCGACAAATCATGAACTTACATGACTGTCCTCTAAAATAATATTTTATTCACCTGTAAATATGTAGTTTATTTATTTAGTCGCACTATTATTAATAATCTTAAATATTATCGTGAAGAAAAAAATCTACTTCGTTTTCATATGTTCCGTTTTCCAAAGTGTGAATAACAATCATACGATTATGAATAAAGTTAGAAAAAAGGAAGTTATTATTTTAAGAAGTGTGTCTGAGAAACTATAAATCTTAGAATACATAAAAATTGAAAGTACAATTGTATAAAAGAAATGAAATTTTGAAGAGATCAGTATGAAAGATTATTTTTAATATGGCGGTTAATAAGACTGAATAAATGACAGACTGATGGAGGTGTAGGAGCAGAGTTAGTTTCACGAAGATTGAGGATAACGACATGACACAAACACTTCTGTCCTGCTTGTGTCTAATGTCTACATCTTGCTTACCATTTACTTCTACTTCACTTTCGAGATCGGTAGAGAGGAACACTACACGATGTGCCTTTGTCAAAATCCAGGTTTGTTGGTATTTTTTTGTACATGTGCACACATTTGTCTTGTTTTTAGTCTGTCGATCCAGCAACAGATAAACCCACATACCGAAAGGATAAACTTTTCCCCCATCGTTCATAATGTTTCTTCGCTTGTCACCACACTGTGGGACGCTAGGCAGGGGTCGAAAAAGCGAGGTCCATCAGAGTTGGTGAATCAACTGTAACACAATAGATAAATGTTGCTTACACCTTTTAGTGATTTCCCACTCTTGGTTAGGGAAGGGAGAAGGGACCGTACAGTAACTGAAGAAAGCACACAACGAAAAGCCCTTTGAAAAGGTGTTCTATCCAAAGAGAAGTACGTGTACCCCGATACCAGATATGAACATAAAACATTTGTAATGAGCGAGTGTGAACTACTGTGCTACTCTCAGCCCTTATCTCACTACCTTCCCACCAACCCGAAATTGAAGAAAATCTTCTCAGACAATCAGAAGGCAAAAGCAAGTGATTTAAACAGCAGATTTTTTTTTTCAAGTTAACTGCACTCCTTTTCTCACCCAGTCCTTTTATCCGCCATCAGCCATTCCCCACCCTATATTTTTACTATTTATCTGTCTCCATTCGAAAATGTGTAGCATGTCTTTGCTCTGAATAATTATTTTTATTTTGCTTTTATCAGTTATTATTATTTTTTTTTTGTTGTCAAGGTATGTATTTTTAAAAAAAAAAGATTATTGGCGAGAGAGTAGAAGGGAGAAACAACGCACAACAACAACAACAACAACAACAACAACAACAACAACAACAACAACAACAACAACAACAACAACAACAACAACAACAACAAAAACAAAGTTGAAATCGCATTTCAAAGCTTATTCGGAAAAGGGCAACAACCCTAAAGAATAAATTGCAACATGTATCAGCAGTACTCTCCCTTCCTTCGCTATCCAGCTCGCTCTCATCATGAGTAAATTATGTCTGTATCTAAAAACTCTGAAAGCGTATTAATTATGTCATAAAATTGTTATTATTACAAAAACATTTTGTTTTTACAAACATGCGCCATATATCACTGTTAATAAATCAGTAAACAAGTAAAGACTTTTTTAAACATCGTTTAAAAAAAAGATGTTCGTTTCTTATGAATAAGATAGCACGACATCCAGTCTATTTAACTTTTATCAGAGAAAATTACCGAAAGGATCTCCCCTTAATCCTGATAAATTAACAGGCTCTGTAGGTCTGACAAAACTCACCATGTCCTGGACAACACATTCTGAAAGGCATGGCGCCAACCTTTCCTTCCTGACACTTATACGGCATCGTGTGTCTCCTGAGGTCACGAACCGCCTCCATGATCCCCTCCAGGGATGTCGGCGTCACCCCGCCCTCATGGCCAGCATGGACACCACGTGCTCACACACGTCATCTTGACCTCGGGCTTGACCTGTGACCCCCACCAGCGTTGTGCGTGCTGTTGTTACCGCTGGGCACCGCGCGCGTCCTCGCTCTCATCCTTTCAGCCAGCGTCCTTATCATCGTCGACAGCGGGCTAAACCCATCCTACCGCTCTTCATTGCCTGCGTCGTCACTTGGCGGATCGTGGTCATCGACAAGCATGCTTCCAGACGCGCGCTCGTGACAGGTGGGAACATGACACTCATCAGGTGAGACAGGGCAGGACTATGAACCATACCCTCTGCACCAACATGACCTATGGCCTCACACGCCCGCTGCGCATGACTTGAGGTGCAGCCTCTCGTCAACGCTAGGGCATGAACTGCCGGGGGGTCAAGGCAGCCGTGGGCTTCGTAGTATTGCGCGACACCCGAGGCACGCGCCATCTGCTGTGCAGCAGGTTGCAGCAACTGCGACAAGAAGACATTCCGAAACGAGGTGGCACTGTTGCCTTGGTTACCTCGCCCTTTAGAGGCAGGTGCAGGGGTACTTCTATCTGACGTCCTTGTGGATGCAGGTGCTCTCGAGGAACTGTTTCTGATTTTTGAGGCAAAACTGCTTGTTTGAGGTGCTGAGCTTCCGCCGGGCTCTTTGGCAGAGTGGAGGATCCTGAAGTAGAAACTGTATTCCTGTGTCCAGCCAGGCCTTGATTTCTATTTGCTGGACTTAAGACTGTAGGCTCCACTACCATGGAAGGAGGTGGTAGGTAGTACACTACTGGTGGAGCAAATAGACTCGCTGGATTGTACTGTGGAGCTTGGTAGACCACCTGGGGTAGGGGGATAGGTTGGTACATAACTTGCAAAGTGTAGGGTTGCGGGTTAGTCCCTTGAGGAAGCTGCGGTGGCGCCACTGTTGTCGGGATGGTTTGAGGAGAGGCGATGGCCGCTTGTGGATCTTGCGGTGAAGCACTTATTCCCTTGGAGGGCTGAATGATCGTGATTATAAAAGGAGGACTATACTGGTAAGGCGGATGGCTTATGTTGGAAGCAGATTGTAATGAACTTAGGAGCAGAGCCTGATTTGGAAGAGAATTTTGGTTAGGAACCTGATGGGGGACAGTAGCCACCAGGTAGGGTTTGCCAACGGAGGAGAAACTGGCTGGCGGATCGGTGAGGGATTAAACTGGTTGACCACACTGCAAAATAAATTTTCAGAGCTTGATAAGAAGAAAAATCAGATAAACTAGAAAATGTTCAAGAAAAATATAAACACTTTCTTAAAGATGCAATGATTTATTTATACGAGAGAAAAAATGTGTTGTTAAAATTCTCATCAACTTGCTGAGCTTCACTAAGTGCGTGGGTGAGAGAGAGAGAAAGACTGCTACCTGACCTTTCCGCACCCGGGGTGGTACTCCATCAGCTACAGACATTGCCTCCTGGGTGGCACCTGGCAATGAATTCTTCGGGATGGATGACATCTTTGGGACATCTTTGGGAATAGTAGATACTGACCCAGGAACGGCTTTTGATTGCAAAAAAATAAAATAAATAATCCAAATATTGTAGCAAACAATGATGATGATGATGATGATGATGATGATGAGGATGAGTATGTGTGTTTTAATAAGCATAAGAAACTGATAAAAGTGTTACATTAATTAGTGGTTGACTTTATGGCCGTTATGAACTTGTAACTTGTTGGCTGGTTGGTTGACCGCCTGGCTGAGAAACGCATGTCATCCGAGAAAAACCCATGCATACATTATTGCACTCGGTGCATTCCTTCATGCATCCCTACATGGGAACTGTCAGTAAGTGAGGTATTTTTAGCAGATGAATAAACGACCGTTCACCTCATCCGTGTGCTCCAGTATCCTCAAATGTTAGGGTTAAGGAACTTTTTTTTACCGACTTACACCCTGGTCTTTCCATTTCATTTTTTTTAAGTGAATGCATTCATACATTTTGTTTACATTCGTACATCCATAATCATTTTTAGTTTCTCTACTTATCTTCCTGTTTCTCCCTCTTCCTCTCCTTCTGTGTGTGTTTTTACCGATTTTTTTTCACGCCTTGTGGAATGTGGGTTTTTTTTCCCTTCCCTTTTCTCCCTGGCGTTCTCCAGTAAAATATTTTGACACTTTTTCGTACTTTGGAGCTGACATTTATTTTCACTTAAATCTTTTTGTTGTCAGAATGAAATAAAACCTGCTTCATGATGATTATATAATCCTCTTGCTTCTTGCTTACAGGTCTAGCAACTATTTCTGAAAAATGTATTTTTGACAAAGCATCAGTCTCATACCATCCATATATTATACTTTGTGTCACATTAACTTTCTAAGCTTCATAATTTCATGTTCAACCAGTGATTACATATGTTTGCTCGGTATATAATTCACAACGGCGAAAACTTAACATTATTTTTTTTAAAGCACACAATCTTGAAATAAAATTTGTTTTCTGGTAAATCATAAAAGTATTAGTGCCAATAATACACTTAGACAAGTATCTTACCAGTCTGTTGCAAGGCCAGTCCAGGAAGAAGAGTCACAGTCCAGAAGACTGCACGAATGACCAGAAGTCCCATACTGATGCTGCAGGATCCACACTTACAATGTTGGATGGAGAGGTAGTCTTGTGACCTGTTCAGCCTCTGGCAACAACAGAAGTGGGAGGCAACTTCCTCTTTTCGTGTCACTCTAGTGTGCATTCTGACTGAATTGTGTCACGTGTCTGTGTGTTTAGCATATCAGGGAGGTGGAGTCAACACTTTTCCCGGTCTCTTGTTTTTCTCAAGTACATTCTAGAAAACTCCTCACTATGCGTCCTTTATTACCCAAAGTACTTTATAATTTATGCAGATGTACTGAAACATTAGCGTGTTTAACATTCTTTAAATGTCACAAAGGATTCCATAGAAAAGAGGCAGCAAAGGCAGAATACATCTTCCCTGATAAATCCGTAGCCATTCCTTTGCTTTCAGTTACAGAATGATTGAACCTCCCCATGTCCTCTGTAGTCAACGTTGTTTTCATAAACATATTTACACACTGAGTTTTTCTCTAAGTATGAAGACATCAAGTATTATGTGTATATCAATTGGAGGAAATTTTGGTGTATAAAACCACTTTTGACTGTAAAGAGGAAGGGTCGAGATTGAAAGTCATCTCAGACAGGGAAACTATCCATCATGGGAACCAGAAGTGGTATACAGAAAAATAGACTTATACACAGCATGCTATATATAAAGCTAAATGAGCTTACAATCATTAACCTGTAAGATTTGTTTTCTATATTTATAATAATTGATTTTGTCTACTGGGATAGGGTTATGGTTTGACTGGTCAGCTGCCGTGTTTGACGGTTTGTTTATAAATTGTTGTTAAAAATACTTAGACACAAAGAAAAAAGAAAACAAAACAAACTATTATAATAAGACAGATAAGAAGGATTTGGACAGAGATGAATACACAGGAAGTGGAAATGGAAAACCGGATGGAAATGATGGCTTCAGAAGAATTAATAATCAACAGAAAAAGGATGATGTAGTGATAAAAATTTGCTGTCGCATGAATCAGCTTGACATTAATATGGGAAAAAATGGAATATTTTGACAACGAATAAAAAGGATGACAACCACACAGACACAGAGTATGAGGTATAAGACAAAAAAATATGGATACAAAAATTGACACTTTTGTACATCCATGACATTACACACATCCACTATTTACCACATATACATTATTTAACACCTTTCACAATTGAAACTCACTCACGAAGTCAAATAATTCACCGGCTTATCCTTTTGTGGCTATTTATTTTCTATTCACAATGTAAATCATTATTTATTTATTTTTTGCAAATTCTGGTTTTCCACACTAAGCTTTGAACTCTGCTAACTTTGTATTCCAAAGTCATGCAATTAGGAAAGAATTAAAAATATTCCACACATGAAGTAACAGCGATCTCCACATTGCGGGGAAAAAGTCGATGAGGTGTCAGCCTCGTTGAATATCACATAATTAAAAAATAGCCTTTAGCTCTGTATTCTGCAATTGTTCCTTCTGACCAAGAAGGGAAAATATTTTTCATGCAAGCATAATCAGAGTGACTTTTTAAAAATTACTTAAGAGGTTACAGACCATTTTATTGCTTGTTTAAATGTTTGTTACTTTAAAGTCTTACACTTTATTACATGGTTTTGTCGAATTATTTTCTTCCTTCTTCCATTCCTTCATATTTCTTTTCTTTCTTCTTTGCCGAGCTGCTTTTATTCACCCACATTGCTAGTTAATTGAAATTAGTGAAAAAAATAAAACTGAGTTTGATAATGACATTGCATCTCACCAGATTTTTATTTTCTCTTTGATATATGAAAACCACCATAGACTGCTTTGAGAGACATTAAAGTTACATCTCCAATAAGAAGATAGCAAAAGAGAAAAAGCCTGTGACATTGAACATATATTTCACACTATTGTTTACAACTGCATATGGCTAAACAGTTTTCTCCACTACAAGCAGAAACATTTTCTTATGTTTCTAAACGTTTGTAAAAAGAAGTTCCTGGTGCCTGGTAATTGTTTTACTACACTAAAATAATAAAGATATTCTGTAGATTTAAGGAATCAATTAATGTAAAATATGGTAATTTGAATATTGTGGTGTTGATATTGTCTAATCAAATAGTGCCATGACATGATGCAGTCACCAACCCAAACAAACCTATTATTTTAAAACAATTGCAGTTTTAACTAGACCTATTTTGATGCTGTATTTTTTTTTTAGATTAGCATGTAAATTTATATAAGAGTTGGCAACCCACACAGCATATGACACTAGGCCACACCATGATAAGTTTACAGTTGTATATTCAGAGCTAAATCATGACTTACTGTCTTCTTTCTAAGGGACAGAACCCTGAAAAGGATCTGAAACTAAACAGCAGTTTCTTCCTTTTATCCACTATGACAGTCTGTTAAGTGTTTGGTAATGGAACAATGAGGTAGGTGCAAAGCGATGATTAAATGCTGGTCAAAATACTGTTAAATGCCCATTATACTTGATGTTATTATTTATACACTGAGCTGATAAATCATGTGAAAGATGTTTAATTAGAGAATAAGTACTGCTAGATGTGCAGATTATTGTTTGTTGCTTTGTGTGAGGTCTTTTGTATGACATAGGTGTTTGGGATTATCTGCTTAATCCTGCAGTATCTTTGTGTGCTCTCGGATAAGTTTTAATTGAGAAATTTGTCATCTCTGATTTACCAGCAAAATAATGTTTATCTCCCTTTTGAATTAAATGTAAACAAAATATCACATTCTCGGGTATCAGAGTATATGAAATTATGCAATTATAGTATAATAACATCCATACCGTATAGTGTATAGTACAAAATGCATTTAAACAAAGCTTTCGTGTAGGCATGCACTCAGTATAGTCTATAGAACAAAACTATATACAAGTAATGCATTTCCACAGTTTTGTACATTCACAGTCACTCACATCCACACAACCCTGACACACAGAAAGGAATAAGACAGATAAATTCATGAAAATTCAGACAGAAATACAGGCAGACATGCAGGCTAACATACTGACATTCTGAAAGACACAAAACCAAACTGAAATCACCATTAAAAAAATTGACAAACCAGTCTTGTAATGACTTGCGCTCAGTGTCAACACTGGCGTTCTCTTTATGTTAGAGAGACTGGAAAGAAATTCTTAGCCCATGCTAAATGTTTTCATTTGAGTTTTTTAAAATGTATTTGGCAGTCTGAAACTGCATGACAGTCTATCTCAGCAAGGTTTTGCTACAGTTGGCGGAGTTGCTGATATTTGTTTCCATGGCAACGTTCTCGGACTGAACGATTATCAGATAATCGCATAATAAAAATAAATAGTGCAGTACATGCATTGAAATTCTCCTGATGCATTGTTTCCTAGGTGCACATGTTCAACTTGACTGCTTGCTGCAGAACACCGGTGAAGAAATGCTAAACTGTTAGCATCAGAGCAATCCCAGTCCAAGCTAGCCTCAATATCACTTGTTTATCTCATGTCTAATATCTACTTGCATTGTTTGCTACAGTGTCTTTGGGTATAATTCCTTTCTTAGAGTCTTCTCTTTCGATTCACACATCATATTGCTGTTATTGTTGCTGTCCTGTCACTGTTGTTGGAGACTAGGTGAATAAGGTGGTAAGTAGGTCCATCATGGAGGGTGAATTCACTGCGAAACACAAAGAAAGGAAGAGTTAGATGCCATTGCGTAGTGTAAACACTAAACTCATTAGGAAATAATTATGATTAAATTTATTTTACTCAAAGTATAAAAACAATCGTAACTAAATTATATGGTTCAGTTCAAGCGTTCCTTCCCTCTGGTTAAGTGAATTTATGCGTGTGTGCATGTGTGCATATGTGTGTTCTGGAGACATGAAGACATCACTATGCTTAAGGGATTATTTTGTTTTCTGATTCTCATACTCAGAGTACAAACACCATCGTAACTATGATGAGGATGGATGGAAGCTTACTCTGGTTAGGGCAGCACATTGAGAAGTGAATGAGTCCTGCGCGCAGGTCCTGGCATTGGTAGGGTACCGCTGTCCGTCGCATGTCAAACATCGACTCTATGCCATCGGGTGGGAGCACCATGCCAACGTCTGTCCGCATCAGCAGCATGTGCAACACCAGGCTACACATCCCGCTAGGGTCGTCCACCCCACCTCCGGCGGCCGAGGAGGGTGCTGGGGTCGCCTTCTCCCTACCGCCCCCGTTGATTCCAGAACTAGGGCTGATCAAAGGTGCAGCAACGATCCCAGAGCCCCCGCCGTTCATCATGTTCATCAGGGCCATTGCCCGCATCATGATGTCCCCGTCCAGCGTGCCCATCATGCTGGACATCATAAAGGGGTCGATGCCGAAATGGTCGTTCCCCATCACAGTCATGAGCTGGCGGCGGAAGGAGCTTTGAGACAGGCAGGTCTCCAGCAGCCCCCGGCTGACCAGAGGGGAGCCGACACCCATCAGTCCATGACCGCGGGTGGCCCGATGAAGCTGTCCCACCACCCGGCACATGGTGTAAGCCTGCGGCATTGCGCAGGTCATACCCTGACTGTCCTGCGGCAGGTACAGTCCCGGGTCGAGACAGCCGTGAGCCTCGTAGTACTGAGTCACCCCCAGCTGCCGAGCCAGGGTCTGCGACGCGCTGTGCAGCTGCCGTGGTAAGGTGGAGCCCATGCTGCAGCGTGCTGCTGGTCTTCGTCTTGGCGGAGTTGGTCGAGTTGCTGCCGACTTGACCCATTACCGGCTTTTTTTCAGGGGGCGCTGAGGTCACCGCTGATGTTGGTGGTGGTTGTGGCGTCGGCGCTGGAGTTCGAATTTCGGCTGTTGCCTGACCTCGGCTTTGGTCTTGAGGTGGTCCCTTACCTGGGCTCTGAACTTGATTTAGATTCTGAACCTGAGCTTGCGGTGAAACTAAAGCAGCAGGTGCTGGGGGCTCCGGAAATGGAGTAATAGTCATTTTAGCTTGCGGGCTGCTGTAACCTTGAGAGGATCTAGGTGACGCTGTCCCGCTTCCTGCTGAGGAGTTATTTCCGGATGTTTCCCGTGGTTCCGTCCCTTTACTATCTTGCTCGGGTGGCTGCGCTGGGAGCGAAGGGGACAAGTAGACCACGGAATAGTAAGAAGGATAACCGCCGGCTTGCATCGGGCTTGGTGCGCTGTACACCCCCATAGGGAGCGAGGGATTCTGGGATAGCACGTGAACACCTGAGACGTCTGGTTGCCTGGTTGCAACGGAGGGGCGAGGTTCACGATTTGGGATGGACCTGGCAGCTGGCCAACACCTGGGGAGAGAAATAAGGCTGGTTGACAGGTTGCGAGGGATGGGGAAGCACGTAAACTACCTGAGCATTTGGATGTTGAATCTGCTGGAGTACCTGGGTGGGCTGCAGAGGGAAGGGCGGTAGCTGGTTGGAGTACACCACCTGCGCAGGCTGGTTATTAAAGGCCTGCTGAGGCTGCTGTATCCACATGGGTCCGCCCAGAGGGAGTGTCTGTTGTACCACCGGGGATGCTTGTTGTACCCCGGAAGCTGGATTTTGCTGCATCAAGGGGCCTGGAAATGGAACCTGGTACATCAACGTGGGGATCTGGGGCTGGTACCCGCTGACTGTTTGGATGACAGCAGACTGCCCGCTGGCACTCGAGGCACCAGTGCTGATTTTGGCCCCTGAAGTTTGGGCGTCCACGTTAACTAGAAAGCAATCAAACGGCATATCTATGTCAATAGTAAAAAAAATACCCTTTTTCACAAGATGTGTTAAGTCTAAAGGGTAAGTTCATCTGTAAGGATAAAAATAACACCAAAATGTAGAGAATAGTTTGAATGCGATGTACAAAAATACTGATGGAAAAATAAAAAGAAAGTATTAATGAGAGTATTGGATGTGTCAGTTAAACGTGTCTAAAAATCGTATTACCTCTACATGCCATGTTAAAAATTCAGTAATAAAAACAGTCATTCCCCCCTCTCTCTTTCTCTCGTACCTTCAAGAACATTACTTAACCACATCAATAATAAACATCTTACTTTTAGCATACAAACTGATAACAAGATCAACAGCAATTTCTTGATATGGTAAACTATAATATACAACCATAGAAGAAATAACATTGTGTTGCTTTGCATAAACACATTTTATTGGAATAACATAATTTATTACTTTTATTATTGTATTATTACTGTTTCTACTTTTGTTGTCGACAATAGACTCTATGTGAAAATATATTTAGTCATATATATGATTTTATTAGTTTTCACGTCTGTTTTTTTTTTTTTTTTTTTTTTTTTTTTTTTGGGGGGGGGGAACTACTTATTTCTGATAAAAGGTCTTTTTGTACTGTGTGTTATTATTAGCTTTGTACTTCCGTCTTGGTCCGCCTTTTTGACCGTCCGTTGCGTCTTGTACCTGTCTGCAAGTCGGATTTCTGTCTCCTGCCGTGTTCTTAGTCTGTTTTGTTTCCTGTCACTCGGTTCCTATCCATCCGTCTTCAACGTCTGTCATCGCGCATGCTCAGTGCGTCACGCGTGTTTCAGCTGTAACCACATGTAACCCTCGCGGCGTTACGCGGAACCAATGGCGCCTCAGGCGGCCACGTTGCGTCACCCACCTGCGAATCGCATCCGGGACATTAATATGGCCGCTGGGTGCGCAAGCTGACGGGCAAACAAATGTGCCCTTGATTCTGTGCCCTTTTGTGTACACTTGGACATGAAATGTTCCTCGCAGATGACTGTGACTAATCTCAGGGGCCACCTATACGACAGGTACGCGTGCTGTGAAGTTTAAACACCGCACGGTCCTCCGGGCGGGAGGACAGGCTGGTCGTCTACTCGCATTCCGTGACTGATATGGCAACGAATCCTCAAATGAGAACGATACTGGTGAAGATGGGTTAAAAAAAAAGTCGTGCAGAATCGTGAGGTTGGGAAAGACAGTTACAATCGTGCCTCTTCTTCTCTCGACTGCCGCTAGTCTCAAATTTCGATGTAAAAAGTATTTACAAATCTTCTTTGTATTTGTTTGGGGGGGGGGGGAGAGGGAGGTAGTTCAAACTTTCCACTTTCCAGACACGGTCACAGAAATTTTAAACATTTTATCGAGTGGTATATTGGGAACAGAAAAAGTATTTATATTGACATAAAATCTTCCTTTATGAATATTTTATTCAATTATTAAAAAAAGTAATATTTCAAGCCATTGAAAGCTAAAAGATTACCTTTGTGCAGAACAGCACCTATTTGTCATTTACTGTGGGCGGTGTTTTTTTTTTTTATTTCTACCCTAGGGGTAAGAGGTCGTGACAAGTTACTAATGGCCTTTCTCTTTGATGATGTACTCGACGGACGCGCGAGCGACGAGGGTCGATGACACAGCGGTATGTCTGGGGGAGCAACTCCTCGAGGCTCTACGTGAATGCTGACAGGTGTGTCAAAGATCAAAGCGTGCCGACTGCAGGTGCTTCGACGAAACTCACAAAATACTTTCAGACAGAGTTCAAGACGAACCGATGACATTGTAATCTTTCACTGAGCATCGTGTTGCAGTTACTGTGGTGTGTATGATAACGACGACAATGAGGAGGAGGAGAAAAAGGAGGACGGCAACGATGAGGAGAAAGTATTATCAGATAAATTATGCAATCTAAGTCAAATAAAGAAAATGGAAATTTATTGACTGACAAGGTATAGATATTATTAAAAATATACTTCAGCACAAACACACAAACAGGGTTCCACGGCAAGAAAAAGCCACAAACGTACAGATAAGCAGACTGATGCAATTTCGATGACTTAAGCAAGGAATGCATTAAAACAAAAGATCTTTTGTTTCTTTTGCCTAATAACGGAACATTCTTTGTTGATTTTTCTTATACACACTCATACACAGAAAAAAACGCACTTAAAATATGTCAGAGACAAACTGTCAGAAACTGCATGTCGTAAATTTTTATATTATGAAATATTATGAAAACGTTGTGTCATACTTAAAACGGAGAGGAAATATGTTGATAGTTTTATGAATATAACATGTCTTTTATACTTGTTCAGAAGCATGTGACCAGGATAAATGAAAAGCATGTTAAAGCAAAGATGGATTGATGCTTCTCATTTGTAATCTTCCTTTTTTCTTTGGTTTTTGACTGCACTTGCACTTGCAGGTCAATTTTCTCTTGTCTTCTTTCTGTTGAACATACTTCACGCATGCTTTGAGAGTACATAAGTTCACGTGAAAGTAATCATGGGAAAACGTTAGCAGTTTATTGTTGTCTGTCCCTCAGATATACATATCCCTCCTAAATCATGATAGCTTAATTTATCCTTACCCTTTGACCTCTGAAACCCTTTATCTTGGTTATACATCCGTTATTTTAAGAAAGAATGTTTATAGCAACTGCAGATACATTATTATAAATATTATTACGCAGCTGTTGCTGATGACACATGAAGACAAATTCTGAACATGGCAGCAAGGGGAGACCTTCACGCATGCAGTCACCTGCCTCGTTGCTGTGAGCGCAAGGATTTATGGCGCTTCACGCATGTCCCTCCCAATAAAAACGAGTGCATACCAGCATGTCTTCAAGGTGCACACAGGCAACAGGGGATTGTGGAGGCCTTGAGGACAATGACACCATCTGACTATGTCTGGCCTAGATAGATGACAGATGACAAACTTGGCGCGTCTTCTGAGTTTTATGCCCTGCTTCCTATGCCCCGTGTCCTGTGATGTTCTCTGTTGTGCCTTTCTAAAAAAAACTAGTGCACACACTTGCAGAGACTTGCAAACCTACTTTTGACTGTCTTTAGATGTTTGGACTCATCTGGAATATTCGAAAACGACGAGTAACTAATAAACAGGGTTAAAGCAGGGATGCGATTAATTACTGAGTGATGGACATTAAGAAGCCAACCTGTACACAAATGTGGAGTGACTAAGTGAAGTTTGATAAAAAAAAAATGTAAAAGTAACTTTTTTTGCTGTTTTGTTTGTTTGTTTTTAATAAAGCAGTGCAAATAGTTGAAGAGACTCGCAAACGTATGTTTAACTGTTTTATCTTGAGAGATTTTTGTCCATTTTTGTACAAGGCGTGGCCTTGGATCTCCATCATCATTCAACAAGTAGTCGAGGTGAAAGCAATAATGCAATAGTTAAGAAGAAAGTGAAAGCAAACAGAAATCTTCAGTACACACACAATCAAACACACACACATGCGAGTGAGGCGCCATAAATCCTTGAGCTCAGACCAATGCAGGTGACTGGATGCCTGAAGGGTCTCCCCTTGCTGCTATGTTTAGAGTTTGTTTTCATGTGTTATCCACAACAACATCTTAATAATATTTATAATAATATATCTTGAGCTGCTAAAAACACTGTTTCTTAAAAGAATGGACGTCAACCAAGATAAAGGGTTTCAGCGGTCGAAGGGTAAGGACAGAGAAATGTCTGTCAGTTTATATTGTTTAATTTATTACATATTTTTCAAAATAATATTACGACTTTGTTATTGTCTTTAATCTGGGTGTATTTCCTGTTGAGAGCATAGACAAAACATGGTCTTAGCCGTGATAAGGTGACATTTGTTGTCACTCTCTGGCAGCCGGCTGCCTTGATCTTGGTGTTTACCTTCTCAAATAACATTCGTAACACACACACACATAAACACAAATATCCACGCACGCACACACACACACACACCTCTGTCCTGTTTTGGTTCCATTGTTTACCTTTGTCTCCATCCGCCCTTGTCCAAAATTAGTTGATCGTGTACGATGAAGACTCAGGTTTCTAGCTTTCGTGTACGGGAATCATGATCACATTAAGACTTTACGAACCATCATGAGGCGTCCGTCCTCAGACTAAGAACCCAGCTATCACAACTTTACTTGACGATGAGGGGAGGAGGAGCAGGTGCAGGAGTAGGAGGATCAGGACGACCATCATAATCACGAAGATGAAGAAAATATGCGTGTGTGTGTGTGTGTTTGAGCACGTGCGTGCGTAAAAGAGAAAGAAAAAAATACAAATTGGAATATTTTACAAGTAGTATGATGTACACGAGAGAGATAAAAGTCGTTTTTATTATATAAACTCATCTTCATCTACGATATTTCTAAATCCGTCTACATTCATCTTCGTGTCTATAATGCCGCCCTCCCACCGCCAGCCCGTCCCACCCCCAGTGTCCGTGCTGTAGCCTCTTTATCAACTGTCTTCACTCGCGGCAACGGCGAATTAAATAGTCGAAGGGAGACACCAGTCGCAGCCTCTGACCTCCAGGTCATCAAAAACGGCTTTTATCATGGCAAATAATCGCCTTTGTGTGCAAAAAACCTCGCTGGCCTTTAATTTATTCCTTGTTACTTCTCGAGGAGCATAGTCCGCCAAAACACAAACACTACGATTGCTTAATATTCTTAAAAAAATACTTTATTTCATCGATGTTTCTAATGATCTACTTCTTCTGAAACAGAATTGAGCTAATTAGGTTTGAATCGTTTTCATGCCAACCAATAGTAATAATTATGTCAAACCGTCTAGCTTTCGCTATTCTCAACATGCTCTATCGATACATACAAGAACTAAAGGTAACAAAAATACCAAACTAAAAGGTCACCAGAAGTCCAATGTTCCCCACTATTATCAACCAATATTCCCCAATATTATCTGACTTGTTCACGCATCCGAGGATCATAAATATGGACCGGAAGTCAACCTTCTCCAAGTCCAGACCCTGTGGGTAGAGCTTACGGACGAACGCATGACCACATTGCACTCTCACGCAAGAGCCACCGACTTTTGTAAGGTTCAAAGTTCAAGTTCACGTTCAAGCTACCTCAGTGTTAGCTACTGACACAATGGTAAGCATTATCCACACCGCCACAACCCTCCCACACCTCGAAAAATATGAAAGAACCGCTTTCATAAAATGTTGATTAAACCTTAAACAAATTAAAGATACTGATGGCGAGGAAGAGCCCCCTCCACACACACACGAACACACAGACTCATGCTCGCGAGAGCGTGGTGACACAAAAAGACAAACAAGAACAAAATGAAAGTCCCTGAAAAAGGAACTGTCAGGGACAACATCTGGTCTCGTATATCTTTAATGAGAGGATTATTAAGCGTTGTGTCACATTTAAAAGAGACAGGACAGGTAACATTTCATGAATGCGAGATTTCAGTTATGCTTGTTCAGCAGCATATGAGTAATAGAATTTAAAAGTCTAATAATGGAAAATGGATTAATTTTTATTTTTTAATCTTTTCTTTTGCTGTTTGGTTTCTGTTTCTGGACTGTTAATTTTTCTGTTCTGTGGAATCTCTGTAACCTTTTAACTACTAAACATTATCACGTATGCCGATGTCGATTTTTTTCTGTAAGAAATTCTAACAACCTTCGTTAATTATATCTATTATGTTATTTCTTACAATATACATGGTAGGGGAAAGGTAGGGGGAGCACAGGCACTTACGCCATCAGAATTTCTTTGTCCTAAATACAACAGTAGATGACAGACGACAAACATGGCGAGTGTCTCTTGTGTCATGTGCTCCATGTCCCATTCCTGTCCTGTCCTCTTTCATTCTTTTTAATAAACCAGTCCAAAAAGAGTGGCAGAGGTTAGCAAACATATTTTCACGAGTGATCCGGAATCTTCGAAAAATGATCGGTAGCCTATAGCTAAGTTTATTAATGCAAAAATGCGATAATGGTTCCATCAAAGAATGTAAGCTCTTCTTAGATAAAAACTAATAATTGGTGCCGTGTTTCATGACCGCAGCTATCGGCAGGTCAATCAGTTTATCTGTAAGGACCTTACTTTATCTAATTGTTGATTCGCATTCTAGCTGTCCACCCTGTCATCACTTACTCTTTCCGTCCATCCTTTTTTTCTTTTGTCTATCATGTTCTAGACAACTACTCTTTTGAGCTACACTCTACTATCGTTCAGGGCTCATAAATAGCGACTAATATCTTAATTTTATTTAGTAACATTTTCTCAAATTATCTGTTAATTTATAAGATGAGCCTCCTTTCGATAAGTCTTCCAATTTAGCCTTACATTAGTAATACATTCTTTAAACCTGCTGATAAATTAAGTAGGAATGTTTAGGAACTTTGTAATTTATTGTTGTGCAGTAAAGTTATTAGATATGTAAATGTTTCTAATCCTTTGATGTCTCCAAATGGAAACAATGGCCGCAAGCGGGACCGTGTATATTGTAGGCAAACAACAAGGTGCACAAAGGTCAGAATCAAGGGTATGGCCTAGGTCATTGTTGTCACACCTTTTCTGAGCTGCCTACAAACACCTCTAAGATGAGGTGTATTTTGACAATTTATTTACATCATATGACATGCTTCTGACACTTGAAGACCAAAACATGAAAGCATTTGGCTATGTTTGTGAGAACAGGCTGAAGCAATGCCCATTGATGAAAACTAAAGAAGGTCATTATGTCTTTAGGTGGAAATAATGTTTCTTGTAATCAGTTATTTGCCGAAGAATATCATTTGGTCAGAATGAATAACTTTGTGTGGGCAATGTGGTTGCCTTTACCCCCTAAGCAGACAAAATAAAATGTTTCTTTTTGTTCTTTAACATATTCATCCTTAATAATTCTCTATATCTTACATAAAATTTGCTTGAAATACTGAAAATCAACTGTTTGGCTACTGTGATTATAGTCATCAAATAGCTTCTTTAGCTGCTATTATCTACAAACTCAGAGAGAGGACTACTTACATGTGTCAGAAATTAAATAATATCAAGGCACAAAAAGCGTTTTGCGTGTGACAGATGGAGACAAATCACCGTCCCAGGAATTCATCATCAAAAGATGTTGTAGTCCAACTGGGCAGTATACAGTTGGGAGAGTTAAATGTGAGGGAAGAAAGAAGCAAATAGTGAAGAAAAATGTCAATAGTTTTCATAATGTATTAACATTAGAACACCTTTTTGTCGAAAGATTACTATAATCCATTTTTAAACCCTATCGTAAATAAACAAATATCTAAAGTATATACGTCTGCTAAAAACGTCCCAATAACTAAAAAACATATCGAACTCTTTTCCGAAAAAATAAAAAAACAGCAAAGAACATACTACATAATACCATTCTCAAAATGAATCAGAAGGAATGCTCATTTGATTGCTTTGCACCGTGAGTGGCATGATTATATATAAATATAAATATATAGATTAATGTCTTTGTAATCAGAACAGACGTGACAAAAAGTATTTATCAAGATCTGACAAAATGGCTTCTTGCACTAATCATAACCAAAAGATTACAAAACTGTGTCTCATTAGTTCTTTCATGCCCCGGGAGTTTTTACGCACAAAGGAACATATTTATCATCACCTGGGGCGTCTGTTTCTGGTTCTACAGGTAAGAGGCCGCGACAAGGGTAATAACCGTGTCTCTCCGGTAATTTACTCCAGCGTTCACGCCACAAAGAGTTAGGAAGATTGAAATGGGAGATAACTAAAGGTTGCGCTTTGACGCTAAAAGGTGTGTAAAAACATCAAAGTGAGCAAAGTTCAGGTGTTTGGGTTAATCTTTTACGAGCAAAATTATCTTTAACAGCACCTGTATTGTTTTGCACACGTTACTAAACAAAATGTAGTACTCGTGGAGGTGGTGTGTTGTGTGGTGGTGTGGATGATGATGATGGTGATGATGATGATTAAACCCGAAAAGAATTGTTATTGACACCTTGTCGAAGACTATCCTTCAAGACACATTAGAGAGTAGTCGACGCCATGGTGGCCAAAGGAAGAACTGACTTACGACTGTCAAAGACTGGACTGGTCGTCCTGTACAGGACCTGCTGACCATCGCCCACAGTAGACAAAAGTAGCGGCCATGTCAGCTGCCGTGTCTATCCATGTGATCCTCCCAGCGACAAGTGGAGGTCAAGGGGCGACTGACTGACCGGCAAACACTGCTCATACTCTCACTACCCCGGGGTTAGGGTTAGTAAAAAAATAGTTAGAAATCGTTAGAACAAAATAGGGGAGATCTCGGACGGTTATAAACATCATGAAGGTTACTTTCTTGTGTCCAGGTCCTTGCTTCTCTGCAGGTTTAATCTTCTCGGTGCGTGCGTGCGTGCGTGCGTGAGTGAGAGAATGTCTAGGAGCTGGTGTTGTGTTATTTGAAAAGTTATTTCTTGATGTAAAGTTAAATAAAAAATCTACATATATTTAAAAGACACCCATTAGGATGTAGTCAACAGGTGCAACGCTGTCAACACGTCTGCACATCATGATCCCTCAAAAACATTTTAGCATTTCTCCGTGGAAAACACAAGTGAATGACAATGACAAGGTCTTCATCTCCGTTTATAAAATATTTAACAAGAATTACAAAAAAGACATATAAACTGGCAGCGATTAAAGACACCTTCACACAAACTAGAAGACTACTTCGTTCCAACGAAATAAGACAAACATATTTAAATTAAATTATTAAATAATGAAAGGGTTATAAATGTCACTTTATATTCAAAGGGAAACAAGGAAAACAGATGGGAAATTAAAACAATTCGTTCATACCTTTTAGTAACAGACAAGCCGCTGGATTAGCAAGTCTAATAAATTAATGTTTTATGAGAGAATATTTCTTTGGCGGTTTTGTGGCAGTTTTGGTTTTGTCAACAGTTGTGGCGCCGAGTTTGACAGGACATACAGAATACGTCGGACTGAGAATAACATAGTAACAACATAACATAACAACAACAACAGGATCTGATATTTACTGACGTGGAGAGAATATTGTGTCTTTACAATTATTGTTAGCACGTGATACTCTTGACAACAGAAAGATAATACTTTCTATGCTTTAAAACTGGGAGCTTGTTAGAGAAAAATCAAGTAGGTTCATATAAACAAAAATGGAAATATTTCAAATTTGACATTCGTGATTTTCTGGCAATGAAGATGATGAGTAGCTGGACAAAGCTCACATCATCCAGTTACCTGAAGCAGCAGCCAGGAACACTAATGGACTTCGACTTCCACATTCATACATCTGTAAACAACAGCTCGACCTGATGGTCCAATACATAGGGTTGTCCATGGGACATATTTTTCTATTCCATCCCATCCCATCCCATTCCATGGGACGTTTCCCATGGGATTCCCATGGTAATAACATTCCTATGGACAACATTGCCAATACATCATGTCTAGCTTTAAGTGAAGCAGTCATAAATTAAGGACCAGGGCTACAAAATTGGCCATATCCCTTGTAGGGTGCATGACTTACCTTTCCTGCTGATAATTACTAGGACACAGGTAGTCGAAGAGTATAAATGGCCGTCCCTTCATTCATTAAACAGGAAACGAAGTTCCCGAGTATATTTTATCCGCTATGCAATGTGCAATGAGTGTGACACCCCTTACTGTTTATTACAAGAAGTATGGACAATATCCAAAAAGTTGTAGTATAAAAACCTTTTAAGACAGCAAGACTGCTTATGTATCTACCTACCTTTACTTCTTTTTTATATTTTTACTTTTTATCCTTTCTTTCTTTTCTTTTTTCATCTTTTATTTTTCTCTTTTTATTAACTCTTATATTTCATGTCCATTTTTGTTTACTTTTACATTCAATTTTTTTGTGTTCTGATGTCCATTTTTTCATCGCACTTTTCATTCACATGATCATTTATTTTAAACCTTTTCAGCTTTTCCATTTATTTTCTTTTCATGTTTGCCTTTTTAAATATTTTCTTTTTCAGAAAATCAGTGCTGTCCATCAACATCTGATAATTTTTATTTAGCTTAAAAAGCACACACGCCCTGTGCCAAGCTTCCAGGTATTCATTCTCTTCTCGACACTACAAACACACTTTTGCATAACAATTAACTTCATAACATATTTGCATAAATTATTAAAAATTATTCTAATAAGGTTTGTAATCTGTTCAACAGCCTCCAAGAAATATCAAAGGAAAAACTAAATTATGCATAGTAATAATAATCCAGAAAAAGCTTGTAATGATACAACCGTTTCTTACCTGACAGACGTGAATTAAGTATAATGAGTGGAAGAAGCCAGAAACTGCACAACCACGCCGACGACATGTCGTTGCACCCCCTTCGTCCGTCTGCACGGGAACAGGCTGGTCCCCCCGCCTTCAGATGTTTCCGATCTTGAACTCCTCGGGAGTGTAAATATTCCTTTTTATGGACGGCGCCCCGACACAGGCTGTTGACTTTTCGTCCCGTCGTCGTCCCTGTGAACACCCTCGTCAGCCTCTCGAGTCTTCTTTCTCGGTTGACATTGCTGTCACGCGCTTCTCTACCTTCTTCCTTCATCCTCTTGACGTTGCAAATCTCTCTCTCCCTCCCACGGCTAGTACCTGCGCAGTTAGGTGTCTCCTTCTGAGTTAGATGTTAGTAACGGATTTCTCTCCAATGCAGGTGACAAACTTTATTTTAATTTTAGAATTAACGGGCATGCTGCTTTAAGGCAAACTACTTCACTTTAATATTTCCTTTTATTCGTTTCTGGAGTAACCTCGATAATTTTCGTACGGTATATGTTCAACAATTCTGTGTCAACCAACCTTTATTTTTTTGACATTAGGCTTCTACTTTGTGATGACCGTTAGACCGTTAAATGTAGCAATACATAATGTTCTTAATTTTTCTGAGCATTGTTTTAAAGGTGTAATAAATCACACGAAATGTATCATTAAAAAAGTGTGGAATACGGAATTAAAAAAACCTCTGAATTAATGCTTGTATAAATGAAAAACTTCCAGTTTCATGGCGACCCTTGTGTATGTGAAAGAAAAACGGAATTTCGGATTTTTTTTTTTCTTAAACTTGACAATTACGCGTCGCCTTATAGAACAAAAATGAAAAAAGAGAACAGTTAAAGCAAAATTAAAAACAAAGACAAAAGCCAGAACAATTTGATTGTTATATTTTAGTACATTAATGGTGTCAGCACATTATTAACTGTTTTATCTTTTATTGCTTTTCATGTCATTAACTCTAATAATATTAACAATATTTAACATTTATGACATTTAAATAATTCTTGCTTTGAGTTCGTATCTTATTCAGAGTTTGATCGAGTAATTTTAAATATGTTGGAGTTAGGATATGTAGCATGACTCTTATTAGATACAAAGTAAATGTGATTACACAACGAATTCATATGTATGTAGATAGAGAGTATTATTTTAATATTTTTAAAGACTGTTTCAATGTATATCAATTGTTTTAGAATTACAGATTTTTGTTGTTGTTGCTCTTCCTGTTGCTGTCAGTAATAAAAAGAGATTTAACTTTATGTGACGCATGACTGGACGAATGAAAGTGTGAAGAATGTGAAGCCCTCGGAGACAGAGTCTGGGGTCAAGGCGATTCGCCCAGGCAGGACATTAGTTGCAGAAGGATAACAAAACCGTTATGACATTTATAGTTTAGCTACGTGCATTATTAATGCTTTCAACTGGTTGTAAAATGGTCTGGCGATATTATGCCAAAATATTATAGTTATGCCCATAAACACGTGGGGCCTATAGCATCTCTAGTTATGGGTAAGGAGCCCAGACATGCCAAGACATTGATTCACAGAAAAATTACTGCGTTTTATGCTTGTGCTTTAAACAAAATTCAACAAAATTCCAAGTGAATGCCTTACGAACATGTAAAGATTTCTAAATGTCTACGCAGAGCAGCTGTGAAATTTAATTTATGACTACTAACTCTTCGTGGAATTTTTAGCTGAGAAATGTGACCGATTTTTTTAAAGTTTCGCCTGTAGACAGAAGAACTTTAAAATATTTTGAAAAAAAAACCCACATGAAATAGAGACTTTTTTGTTATATTTTTACTCTTTTATTCCTTTCTTTTCTTTATGTATTTAAATTACTTTTTCTGCCATGTTTAGGGGCTAAATACCAGGTAAAGATTCGTCTAACATCGTAATTTTCGAAAGCATCGACATTTGAAGATTTATAATACATCTCCACTAATTTGTGTTAATTAGAAGACTAAAATATTTTCAATAGCTGTTTCAGTTTTCATACATCACAGTGAGAAATCGACCGTTAGACTGTTACCCTTGTCTTCAGAGTGTTGCTCAAGCAAACCTGTCTGAACTACTTACCCCTGTGTACCTGAGTCGGTCTCTTTGATCTGTGTTGCCCTCCTTTCTAGGTCACGCATCAGATGGAACGATTTCGGAAGACATCCTTTTCCTTCTTGGACTCCACTGTTTTGTAATGCCCTTCGAGTGTTTCTTCTTGTAATATTGGTTTATTCAATACACCTTGAAATACAGCCCTCAATCCTGTTACTTTAAGTAATATCCTGCAAAATCAAAAGTATTGTTCCGCTCACTCCACAGTTCATGTATGTCCTTAGTTTAGGAATTTTTAGCATGGTGTCGTGCTTTGTTGTCAGTTTGTTTCTAAGTTTTCCAGCGCGCATTTTTACGGGGAAATTTCTATGAAAATTTGATTATTTTTTACAATTATACTATAACATATTATACTGCTGATGTACTTAAAGATAAAAAATGCATTTGTGAAATGGGGTCTCTTATCAGTGAAAAACAAACTTTAATTCACTAAATACCTGATAACTTCACCATGCTTTTATTTTGTGTTTTGCAGACAAGGGATTCAATAGATTTAAAGACAGAAAAAACAGTCATGGGAGGCATGCAACACAAAGGAAAAAAAAAATAAAGAGGCGAAAGCACACTACTTTACAGCCAGACTGATAACTATGATTATAACTATGCAAAAAAGTTTCAAATAAATGTTCAGAAAATATTTTTCTGCAGAACTTGCATCACTATACAAGGATTCTTTCTTGTAGGTACATGTGGTTCTCTGTACACCGTACTCCACCTTCTTGACAAAGTTGTGATAAGTTAGTCTTTGTAAGAGACAGCAACACACTGTGGGTCTTTTATTAACTCAGGGTCTATGGAATCAGACGTCTACAAAGGACGGAAATATATTTGCATGTCTTTCAGACCATTTTATTAGAATGTCAGATGTTATTCATGTCTATTATCATGTAATGGTAATAGGATTAATAACAGAAACACGACAAGATGCGAACAACGGAAAATGTCTCCAAGTTTCACTTTTAAAATACAGACCTCTTTGTTATCTCGTGTTCCAGTTTTCCATGTAACCTTTACACGGAATGCAGAGGCTTGCATTTGGTAATAAGTTTGATAAAAACAAATCTGCACCTGTATATCTTAACCGGCATCTAAGTCATTAAAATTTTCATCGTATTAGTCTTTTTCTTAATCTTCATCATCAATTATCAATTTCGTCGTCTTTACTAATGTCGCTTAAAGGAGAAAAGCATTGATCAGTTGGTGGCTGCTATCTAAAACCTACATTGATAATTGTAATAATTTAGAAAGCAAATAACTAGAACTACCAGGTACCCAGCATTTCATAACTTACAATATTCCAGGAACACTTGTAGCTGGGATTTTATTGTCATGTAGACAAGTATTCGAGTCAGTAGTTGAGATGAACAACCTTATCATGGTAAAATAGGGTGAACTTCATGTTCACAGATGTAGACACATGCATCTACACACAAAGACACGAGAACTTTCTAGCCTCCGATGTCTGTGCAGCGGCCGACATCCACGTCAGGATTCTAAAAACATTCCGGTTGTTGTCTCATCAGTATGGAATGAGGGATGGCAAAAGTTCAGTCTGTCTGCATTTAAACTAAGCATTACCATAAACACTGTCCAGGTCTTTATCAACTGTCAACTTGCGGGGGCTCAACAGGGCTTCAAAAGAAAGTCAGATGAAACAAGAACACAGGACTTGACATCTTACAAGATACAAGATATTACTTCATCTGAGAAGTCATCAAGAAAGAGCTCTCCTGAAAATAGGTACCATTATGGTTTGAAGCTACAAAATAATTTTAATTAAGGCGTGCAATTCTTGCAGAACAATAAAATTCCTGTTTTTTTGTGTTTATGATGTTTAGTCGTCTGATCGTGGATTATGTTTCTGTGTTTACATGTGAGTTTTATGCTGCGTTGTATTTGTAGGTTCTTGTTGGCACTGATGAATTATATTTTGTACACACCAGTTTGCTCTCAAAATTAATGAAAGTTTAATCTGGTCCTAACTTCAACAATAATATTCAGTGGGAGTTTAAAGATAAAATTTAACGGTGTGCAGACAAAGAGTTTATTTCTGTTGTCTCTTTTTCTACGTCCTTCTAAAAAAAAAAAAAAAAAAAAACAACAAAAAAAACAAAAACAAAAACAAAAAACAAGAAACTTTTTGGGTTTTTAATATAGGCTGCAAGAAAAGACGACGGTTTGATTAGTTTTGATTCCTCGATTCAGTTTGATGTGAAAAAATTATTCATTAAGAAATATTTTTTTTATTTGCGCAAGTTTTGATTGGTCCATATTATTAACTATGAATTTTAAAAAAATGTAAAGTAAGCAGCATCAAGGGAAGTGCACGAGCTACTACATTACAAACAGCATCAATACAATTTATAGTAACATGACAAGATTCACCAAGGTGTAGGTTTTAACTAAGCATGGTTTCACGTAGGTGTCAAAAAAAAAAAAAAAAAAGAAAAAAAAAAAAACAAAAAAAAAAAACTAAAGAAAGCTAAGAAGCAAACAAAGACGAAATTCAGCATTAATTTCCAACTGGGAAAAAGAAACAAAAGAACAAGCTCTTAAAAGCTACTGAAGAGTGGTCTTTAATAATTTACTACACAACAAAAAAGAAAAATAAGGGGTTAAAATTGTACAAAAAACAACTGCAGATGATAGATAATGATAGATAAGCAGCTAGCAACTGGATAATAAGTCAGTTCTATAAATAAATTATTTAATGACTTCCTGTAGCAGAGTTTCATGATACGAAAGAGTGAAAAAAGGAACGGTTGATGATGTCCAAGTCTTTTCAAAATACATTTTGATTAAAACCTTTCTAGAAATGCTTTACACAGAGCTGGCAGCAGCGGCAATCTCAAGATCACTAGAAAAAATCAGGTTATTTACACATATCATAAGTGCTTTTTTCACTTATGTTTGTCATATTTTCTCACTTTGTTTCTGTCTGTGTGTGAGAGAGAGTGTGTGTGTGTGAGAGAGAGTGTGTGTGACTATGAGAAGGGAAGAAGATGGGACAAAATTTCTTTGTATTTGGTCGCTTAATTCTTCCTCTATATCCAAGTATGCCTGAAATTTAAAATTACCTAACTGATTGATTATTGATTAATTGGATTTTCAAGGAGGTATTTGAAGGTTTAATACATTTTCAGACTACTGGCGAAAGAAATGTTATTTTTATTTCTTAACCAGTGGAAGAAGGAAAATAAATTTCGTGATAAAAATCCCTCAATTTAGGGGGCAAATTAACGAGCGGAAAGAAAATTTCAAAATTTTCTTCAGCATATTTCAGCTGCAACTAATTTTATTCACAGAGTTAAATAACAGTTAGAAAGAAGCTAGTCGGTAGTTGTTGAAGCTCTGTGGTAGTGTGGGGATGTTCTCAGTCTATACTGACTTACCTGGCTTTACTTTACACCGTCCTGTCGTGTTTCTGCTTTCCACTCGGCCTGATCGGTCTTTGTTGGCTGTCTGAGGTGTGAGCAAACTGTGACACCGAAATTAGTCTCCCATGATAAAGTTTTGTCTCCATTCTTCCTGACATTTATATTCTTTTAGACCAGCTGGTGAATCGACCAGAAGTGATAAGTGAGGACAGATGTCGGACAGGTTGTCAGACAATCTTGACGAGAATGTTCTCACACATGTGTGGAGGAAGAAACTAGTTCCCTTAGGTGGGTTCAAAAGGGTATGAGATATATTGCAACACTTTTGTACTTCGTGATGCACAAAGAGGATGTTGTCTTTCTCACTGCAAGCAAAGATGTGGGCAAATTCTATTTCTTGCGGCTTGCAGGCGGGCTAGGGTCAACGACCGATATACGGTCGATATACATTTTTCAGCTCGGTTTGTACAACTATTTATATATACACTTGTTATCTGAATGATGTCTAGCGGCTGTAACCCAGGACAACAGGAATTTCCTGACAAACGTGTCATCGGTTTGGTTACATTGCAGTTATGTTTCCTTGCTTCTCTTGTGATTTTTGTCTTTTGATAAAATAGTTTCCGTCATGGTAAATAAAGTATTGCTGGGAAAATGTTTATGGTTAGGGTTATTGATTGGGGTTAGAGTTAGGGTTAGCCTTATGGATATATTCAGGGTTTGGCTATGAGTTTAGTCGTACTGTGTAAATTAAAGATGGAACTAAATTATGTCGCTTCAACTGGGAAAATTTATTTTGCGTTCCGGTCTTTATTTCATTGCGAAACTCCATACATGAGACCACTAGTGGTCCGCTGGACACTTAAGCGATGTGTTTGCAACAGGAAACCCAACAAGTGGTCACGTGACTTCTCTTACAGGTTTTGTTATTACTTGAATGCATCATTGTTTTAGGTCGGAAAGATTCAAAAGGGATGCAAGCCGTCTAGTGACATTGTATTCAGAGCAGATCGTCTCCCTGCCGCAGTCCGCTAACCTGGAGTGAATATATGTGACCAATTTATGAAAAAAAAATTACAGAAGGCTTGTGAAAAAACTAGTTCTTAAGTATTTTCTTTCTAGATTAATAGTTGGCATATTTTGCTCACACTAACGGGCTAATCAAAGAACTATAAAACTATTAAATCCATTGTGCCTATAAAAGTGAATATTTGATTTTAATAAAAATTATTAAGCTTACTTTAGGAGACTATCGTCTGTCTTGTGCCTTTTACAAAAAAATGGTTTGCGTTATTTTTTATATTATTTCAGTTTAGTTTTGTACCCACTGATTTCTTGTTGCCTAGGAAATAAAAGTAATGGGAAACGATTACAAAGCTTAAAGAGTATCCTGGATTTGAGATGCTGTCTAATGACATAAACTAAGGAGGACCAATAAATGATCCCGAGTACTAAGGGTCTAGTGATTTCACAAAAAGAACGTTTTTTACCAGACACCACTCGATCAAACCTGTTTAGTAAACAAGTTTAGAAAGCTATGTCACCCCAGAAGTTTTTTTTTTTTGTAACTTCCCAATTTGTGCGCGACAGAAACCCATCAACGAGGGTCAAAAGTCAACACTCGCAACTAGGGGTCGCTAGTCACTATGAGCTTCAATTGTGTGGCCTGGCCTTATATTAGCGCACAACATCAAGTTTGCTGATTACAATTGAAGTCCTGAAGCCTTGCGTTAAGGGATGACAATAACTATGTGGAGATTGTGTGTTTCTCTTCTTTTTCTTGAATTACAAACCGTAGAAGGTAAGTCATTAACAGCATGTATGTGAAGGATTCATGTATGATAGTCATATTACAGCCACAAGAAGACAGAAAAAATATGTCAGTAAAAATTAATGACTATTAAAATGCAATCAGGCTGACAGTAAAAACATTAACACTCTCTCTCTGTCTCTCTGTCTCTCTGTCTCTCTCTTTCTCTCACTCACATCAACAAACACATATGAAAGTATGCTCATGGTTACGTCCTCGTGACGGCATACACATTTACTGCTTGATGTTTGTTGAGGATTTGTTGTTGTTGAAGACTGTAGGAACAATAGGTGTGCAGATTACACCATGCACAGACAGCTTCGTGGAGGTACCTGCCGATGGGAGCCTTACCTTAAACTGTACACCACAGACTCAATCTATGGAATGGAGACTTTCTTTGGGGGGCTCTTCGTATCTGTCAGCGAAGTTTGAAAATGGTCAGTATGTACAAGAAAACCTCCCTTTTAATGTAAGCAGCGACCCGGGGAAAATATCTCTGACAGTCAACACCAGCAACATCAGGAACATCACCTTGGTCAACGGTACTGTAGTGTGCCAAGATCTCACTCAGTCACCACCGAGTTCTTCAAACTGTGGACTTAACTATGTTTGTAAGTAGATGGCCTTCTTCTTCGGGCATGTTTTCTTTTATATGTTTCCTGTGGACTGACGGACAAAACAACGAGTAAAACACTTACACACTGTCGTGTATGCATGTGTTCATATACTTCGATGTAGTTTTGTTCTAAGTACTCGGTACAATTTTGTGCAAAACACTATTTCTCTAAGTTTGGGTGTATATCTATTACCCCTGCGCATTTTTTGTTATCAAGAAACACGTCTACACGCATCACCATGCTCTGTAAAGTACACAGAGGTTTAACAGGGAATAGAATAAAAATTTCGCACTCAAGAAGATTTTTAAGTAAGCAAATAAATGGGTTATTTCTGAACTGCTTCTCTTGAATGTACCTTTTTCTTAACGATTGGATTTTAATCACGACTAAAAGATTAGATGTAACCCTGTGAAATAAAGGCATTAGTAACTACAAGGACTGACTAACATACACATCCAGGTACACATTGGCGAGCTAATTACTAGCTGTCACCCACTAACACTACACTTTAGACCATACACACCTTAAAATAAACACTGAAACTACTCATTGCCAGATACAATTTACAAATTATACATTGCTGTTTGTACAGTTTACTGTCATGGGTTTTAAGCAGTGAACTCCAGGAACAGAAATAATAATTTGAGTTTAATACGTCTAAAAGAAATTCAATGTATATGGTTATCATTAGATAAGCAGTAATGGAAGATATGAAGTGAAGAAATTGTGCAAATGTCTAGTGTGCAAGACTTACACACAAAAAGACCTTTATAAATGTGCAGACATGCAGACGGACAGACAGGAAGAGATAGGGATGTCAAGCACAGAGAAAAAGTGAATGAGAGAGTGAGAGTCAGAGAGAATTCCAATGTAAAATTAGCAGAATGTTGAAAAACAAATCTGCTGAAATATTCTTATTGACCTCACACTTTCGTGTGTCTATGCTGGAGCAACATTAGGTCATGGATGAACACAATGATGTGTGTTGTTTTAGATAGACCAAAGCCAACCGACGTCTCGTGCACAGCTAGGGCCGATATGGACGCTGATAGGTTGTCTTGTACCATCACCAACATCTACTCTTCTCGTGGAGTTTACACGTGTCAAGCTCTCCGGCGAAATGAAGAAACACACGTATGAAAAAAATTATTCCTCACTTGTTCCTTTCTAGACAGCGCAAAACTATTTCATTTAACAAACTAACTTTTCTTATATTAATTTTGAATTTATCTTGTATATCAACAGATATTATCTTGTAAAATGTAAATCACTGTCTGTCAACTTAAAGAGTTTTGACTATCTTGTTTGATCTTAAAAATCTTTAGTTTTTTGGTTATTCTGTGATTTGGTAAAGCTAGATACTGCTTAAGGTGATGTTATTTTCAATGTCTTGGTACCTCTGCCTTTGTGAATATAACCCCAGCTGCAACAAAAACGACAACAATATTTACAACAACTTGGTTTGTTTTAGTCTTTCTCTTGATAGGCTTTAAGAAACAATATTTAGAAAACGATTGATTGTTTCAAACTCAAAATGTACTGTAATCTCCCCTGTGTGACTTTGATAGAGGAGTAGAAGACAAGATCAGTGTAGGTATAGAAATCCCTAGTGAGATCAGGAGCAATATGTATTACAGTCGTGATTTCTCCTATTTTTTTAGTAGTTTATTCCGTGGTCCCTGTCAGAATTTGTTTAAAGGCAGCTCTCCTTTCCCTGAATTTCTTTGTTTCAGTCTGAGGTAGAACGGTTAAACACGGTCAACATGGCGAGTTTGAATGATGAGGGAGGACTAAAAGTGTCCGGTGAATGTAATATCAGAACGGAACTCCCTGAAAATGCAGGCAACTACTCTTACTCGGTTAAAATCTTGCCAGGGGGGCTAGAGGTACTGGCAAATCTTCTTGGTGGTGAAAAATGGATAGAACATTGTAAGTACTTTCTTCTTTCTTGGACAAGATTGACTTGCACACGATATATAACGGTTATCTTTTCTGTTTCGTTTATTCGCTAGACACAATTATGACATTTAAAAAAAAATTGGTTTCTTGGATATTAAAATATCAGCAAAATACACTGCTATGTTAATTTTAGAAAGTTAGAAATCGACTTTAAATACGTTTTAATCGAGGTACCCTAGTGCGATCCGTACCGATTTCAGACGAAATTCAAACGATCTTTTGAAACTGTTTCCCTGCCATAACCCCATCGTGTTATACCTTGCCAGAAAGCCCGGAGTCTGTATATTCAACTTCTTTAAGGAACGATTCAAATATTAACCAATCAAGAGATTTGTCTGTAAAAGTTTCGGAGTAAACAAACCTCTTTGATACAGTTTACTGTCGTGGGTTTTGAGCTGTGAACTTCAAGAACAAATATAATAACTTGAGTTTAATACGTTTAAAAGTAAGTCAATGTATATGGTTATCATCAGATAAGCAGTAATGGAAGATATGAAGTGAAGAAATTAAGCAAATGTCTAGTGTGCAAGCCTTACACAAAAAGACCTTTGTAAATGTGCAGAAATGCAGACAGACAGACAGGAAGAGATAGAGATGTCAAGCACAGAGAAAAAGTGAATGAGAGAGAGCGAGAGTCAGAGAGAATTCCGATGTAAAATTAGCAGAATGTTGAAAAAATAATATTTTCAAATATTCTTATTAACCTAACACTTTCTTGTGTCTATGCTGGAGCAACATTAGCTTAGGGATGAACACAATGATGTGTGTTGTTTTAGATAGACCAAAGGAAAGCGACATCTCGTGCACAGCTTGGGACGAATGTAAGACCAATGTTAAGTTGTACTGTACCATCAAAATCTACTCTTCTCGTGGAGTTTACACGTGTCAAGCTTTCCGGGAAAAACTAGGACAAAACGTATGAAAAAAAATTATTCCTCACCTGCTTCTTTCTAGACAGTGCAAAACTATTTCACTTAACAAATATTTTTTTTTAAATATTAATTTTGAATTTATCTTGTATATCAACAGATATTATCTTGTAAAATGTAAATCACTGTCTGTCAACTTAAAGAGTTTTAACTATCTTGTTTGATCTTAAAAATCTCTAGTTTTTTGGCTATTCTGTGATTTGGTAAAGCTAGATACTGCTTAAGGTGATGTTATTTTCAATATTTCTTGGTACCTCTGCCTTTGTGAATATAACCCCAGCTGCAACAAAAACGACAACAATATTTACAACAACTTGTTCAGTTTTACTCTTTCTTCTTGATAGGCTTTAAGAAACAATATTTAGACAACGATTGCAGTGTTTCAAACTCGAAATATACTGTAACCTACCCTGTGTAACTCTGAGGGTTCCCAGTCACTTCATCCCCGACACTTCATCCCCGACACTTCATCCCCTAGACTTTTAATCCCCAGACACTTCATCCCCAGACACTTAATCCCTAAACTAAATCCTTAACTATAAAAATTATGAAGTCAGCGAAAAATTTAATTGAAATTCAAATTCAAATCATGCTATTAACTTCAACGTCATTTGAACATCTACAACATTAGTTAAAGTTCATATAAGTTAGTAAATTTAATGTTCTTCAACAATATGATATGAAAATTGTTCTTGAGTGTCGGGGATGAAGTGTCGGGGATGAAATGTCTGGGGATGAAATGTCTGGGGATTAAAAGTCTAGGGGATGAAGTGTCTGGGGATTAAGTGACTGGACACCAACTCTGAGAGATGAGTAGAAGACAAGAGCATGTGTAGGTATAGAAATCCCTTGTGAGATCAGGAGCAATATGTATAAGGGTCGTGATTTCTCCTAATTTTTGTAATAGTTTATTCCGCAGTCCCTGTCAGAATTTGTTTAATAAAGGCAGCTCTCCTTTCCCTGGATTTCCTTGTTTCAGTCTCAGGAAGAGTTAAATACGGTCAACATGACGACTACGAATGATGAGGGAGGACGAACAATGACCGGTAAATGTATCATCACAACGGAACTCCCTGAAAAGGCAGGCAACTACTCTTACTCGGTTAAAATCTCGCCAGGGGGGTCAAAGAAAGAGGCAAAGCTTCCTGATGGTGGAAAATGGATAGAACATGGTAAGTACCTTCTCCTTGCTTGGACAAGATTGACTTGCACACGATATATAACGGTTACCTTTTCTCTTTCGTTTATTCGCTAGACACAATTGTGACTTCCTCTCTTTGTAATAATTATTATGAAACGCTGACCTCTTGATGATGACCCTCTTAAAACGCGTGACTAACTTTTCAAAACCTTCTCTATATTTGTAACAAAAGTTTACTTCCAACTCTTGCAGTATTTTTAAAAAAGTAAATTAAAGGATTTTTGTTTATATATATATGCTAAGTCCATAGATAATATAAGTATATATGTAATAATCGTGATTGTTTTATCGCTAAGTTTGTCGATTGTTCTCATTTCGTATCCAACTTTCGTATCAAATGTTTGTCATTTATACAATTAATTTTCACAAAGTATTTAAAATAACACGAATGATGCAGTTGGTACAGGCACAGCTGTTGCCAGTCAAGCTGCCATCTACAATGTGCTCACTGTTTGGCTTGTTGCTGCTTTCGTGTTGTTGTAGTCACGGAAAAAATAATAATGTAAGAAATCTCTTTCTCATTTCTCTCTCTAATATAAATATAACAAGAAGTATGTGTGTGCCTTTATGTTTGGATAACCTTCGAAGTGTGCGTGTGTGTATTGTATTAGTATTGTTTGTACTGTAAGAGAGGAGGATATAGAAACTTCATCTCCCTCTCACACTCATTCAAATTTAAAAAAAAAAACACTCGAACGAATATATACATTGTATGGGAGAGTATGGCTTTTGAAATTTGACTTTAACACTCAATGTTCATCGACTATTAAATTTTTTTTGTTGTTGTCTCAGCTTTCCTAGCACACCGCCAAACAAGTGTCCTGTACTGGAATCAAACCTCGATGAAAGGAATGAAATCGCTGAAAATATTTTTTTAGTTTTTTTTATACTAATACATGGGCAAATATTTCTTTTATGGGACGACGTCTGTTTAATGTTTACGGCACGATTTCATTCCCTTTTGCATATCTTTACCAATTCCTGCACACTTGAAGAAAAATCTGTTTAATAGGTTAATCATTAATTAATGTTTCTTGTGCAACATGTCATACCTAGAATTATAAAATGTACAGTTACTAGCGACAAACATTGTACTTTTTTCTTATTTTTTTGTAAAGTAACAGATAAAAAACACGAATGAACTGTGTGCATAGACACTATAAATCATGTGGATTTTTTAGTTCTGTAGCAATGCAATGAAGTGTGTTTGTCCTTGTTCAAATCTCGTCTTAGGCTCGCTGTTCTTTCCTTACATGTGAGACTTGTTTACAGGGATTGGTTCACTTCGTTATACAGTCTAGATGTTGGCTATTCCCACTCCTCTCATCCATATTTTCTCTCTATCTTGCTGTACGTCTTTTTATCTCTGAAACACACACACACACACACACGCATGCAGACACGCACGTTAGCAATGCGATACAAACGGTTGAGTCTGTAACCTTTGAACTTTCTCTTTTATAATATAAAGGTAAAGTAGCCTTTGACTTTCTGTAAAGTCCTACTTGACTGTAAGATACTTGCTTAACCGTGTTCATAGTACAAGATATCACTATTGCATGTTTTGAAATTGTAATTAAAACACATCAGTGGAAATAAAAATCTGAAGCTGCTGCAAGGAGAAATTTACGGAGTTGGTAGAATGACTCCAGTCTGTAATTTAGCATCTTTCGTGAGTGAGCACGCTTGAGCGCGCGCTTGTGAGTGTGTGAGGATGGATATGCGAGCGCGCGTGCGTGCGTTTGTGTGTGTAAGGAGGGATGTGCGAGCGCGTGCGTGCTTGCCGTGCAGACCACAAGCCATTCAGTCACGAGCTTTTCATGGCAGAAACAGAGGACACTTCATACTCAGTATCGCAGTCTCCTTGGTTTATGAAAGGTTGTCAATCCGGAACATTGTGTTTCCTTTTCGAGACAACTTTCCTGAACATGCTTCTACTCAAGAGGCCTACACTTAGCCCTCGCGACATTGAGTCCGTCCAGTAATTCACACTTCCCGGCGTTTTCTCCAAAGTTTGAATTCCTAGGAAACGAGCTCTAGAGACCTCGGCCGCAGATTTATCCTGTGCACATCAGATGTTCAGCCTCCTCGCGGGTTGATATTAGGATGAACAACGCCCACAAAATAAAACCCAATATTTTGAACTAAAACAGCGGGGATAAGGCAGAGAGAGAGAGAAGTCTAAGCAAACTGAAAAAAAAAAAACAGAAATAAACAAGCAGAAACAAAAACCCCAAAAAACATAATTTTAGGTAGGTCTTTTGGATTTCTTAACTCTTTTTTTCTAGTACTTTTAAAAACTGAGATATAAAATAATGTCCAGCGGCTGTCTTCTAAAAGATCAAACCGAATATTTAAACAACGCTCAAAAGCATCTGTCAGTTCTGATCCAATCAAAAGTCTTCTAGCTTTGTTTAATGTCATGGCTGCACTCATTAAGTTCTTCATCTTACTGGATGCAGATGATAGGAGGTAAGTCAGAAACACACTGTCATACCTCGTTATGCATAACTGACACCAAGCAGGCAAAACTATTTTGTAATAAAGGTGAACTGAAACTAAAAGTCACTCTTTGGAATTTTCTTTCAGTCTTCATATATTTGTCTATTTACCCTTCCATCATCTTAAATGAAAATATTTTATCGTGACAGAAAAATAGAATAAAGAAAAGTGCAGTCGACTGTTTGTTTACCAAAGAATGTCTCAGTATTGGACAGGAGTCTCAACAACGTATGCAATGCTTAACACGTTTTATTTTACAATTAATTTCTTTACAATACTATTGTTTGTCCTGTGAGTTTGTGGTCATTTCCGTGTAAAGGACGACTGGTCTTGTAGACATTTTTTTTTACAAATGGTTACACGAAACAGTTTCTTGTGTCTGACGTTTGGACTTTTCGCTCAGGGAAAAAATAATAAAAAATTAAAATGTAGTTTAAAAACTATTTACAGACTTACCTTGGAAGTAATAATAGATATAAAAGAAAGTAGAAAAACCACTGAATTTTGACTTCTTGGACGTATATATCAGCACACACACACACACATGCATTTCTACTAAGAAAATCCAAGAGCATGCGCATTGTTATGGTAAATTCTATTTTGTCATGATCAAGAAAAATGTGTTATGCTCTTGCAGACCTTTAATGTCAAATGCTCGAAGACACAGTGTTAAAAAATTTTGCGTAAGATATAAGTCTATCACTAACACTTTGTTTAGTACTACACAACCATCGAAACAAGCATATCGCTCATGTATAAATCAAAGTTTAAACTCATATACACCATATTATTCCACACAATAGCGAGTATAAGCATATCACAATCACAAACATATACACGCAAAAAATTACATAGATCATTATCATAAGGCGTTTGCATATATTTTTACTAATTATAACAATTAAGTATAATGCAGATTATTAAAAACATAATCAACCATTATTTAAATTTAAAAGTCACCAAAAAAATTAACACAAATGAAAAGACAAGATGATCAACGGGACAAGATGGCAAAAGATCCGAGGAATGAATTTATAAACAACGCAGAGATAGACTTAATATTTTTAGAAGGAGACGAAGGAGAGAAAAGATGTAAACAAATGTCGATATCAATAACTGAATGTATGAAAGTGTTACTGAAGCTCGAGTCATTCGTTCAAAGTTCGGCAGCAACGGAAGCGCAGGATGGAGAGATCACGAAAGGCCAGCATGGTGGAGAAACACTTGAGGCTGTTATCACCTCTTCTGAATGCAGAGGCTTGTAAGGTAGCGGGGTCATGTCACGTGACAGCAGCCAGGTCAGGCCCACGAGCTACTTGATGTGGGAGCATGCGCGAGACAGTTTGGGTTGGGTGAGTCGATTTGTAAAAGCAGCTTTTCACGTGTCTTTTCTTTCTTTCCCACATGGACAAAAATATACCGAGAATTTCAGCAAAAAGTGAAAAAAATTCCCAGTTGTTTGCTTTGTGTGTGTGTGTAGCATCCAATCTATTTGCAGGTTAGACTACCATGGTGCTCAGTTATGAGACACAAGACAACATATTATTGAATAGTTTCTATCATCAGGCTTCAAAGTTAGCGGTTGCCCTCTTTATCCGCAAGCATCTCGGGACTATCTCCCTTTAATAAAATGTACAACACTAAATAATTACTTTCCAGTGAATAATTTAGCTAAACTAAGATCCATAGAAATGTAGACTCTGTAACACTAAGGATTAATGGGAATGAATTTATTATATATTTAATTGTAAAAGGTTTGATGACCTGCGTAAAAAATAATTTATCACCTGACAGTACTTACATTTCTAATGCTGATCAATTCCATTCATTATTAGATTTAGTAAATAAATAAGCTCGATTTCTAAAGTTATTACTGAGGACGGTGACCTAGACGAATGAATAAAATGTGTGTGAGAGTATATATATATAAAACATGATATATATATAGATAAAAGAATATGAGTAAATGTATACTCATCTGATACTTCATATCACATGACATAATTTTATATTTTGTTTACATGTGTTTATATTCTTTGATTTATTTCATTAAATATGTGGATATACATTAAAGAGCTCGAAGAAGGAAAGAAATGAGTGATGCAGAAAATGAGTTTATATTACATTAGCTGTTATAAACCGAGCACTGAAATGTGTGTGTGTGTGTAGGTGTGAGTGAGAGATGTAGTATACAAAGGTAGATACTACCCATGTCCCTACACTAACATCACTTGTAGCTGCAGCACTACGAGTCGGGGGCAACCTCCGAGGTACCTGATTAGGGTTCCTGGAAAGTACAGTCACAAAAGCACCGAAGCTAGATATGGAAGATTGGCGAGATGACATATCTGCTACTTTATACTACAGTCACACCCTGACCCTGGCAGGTCATGGAACAACTTGGTTTAGATGTGAGATCACGTGGGGCGGACAGAAGGTTCGAGGAGAGAACTACAAAAACTTGCAAAACTGTTATGGAGCCACATGGTCCCTCTTTCCTTATCAAAAAGGTCAGTTTATAGCGGAACATATTCCAATATTCAGTATTTTTAGTAAAAGTGCCAAACTGCCAGTTGCTAAGGTAATGGATGACTAAGAAGCAGAGTGAAAGTGTGAAAAATATTTTTTTGCTGGTTTTAGGGACATAGTTAAGGCTTGACAGTATTGTACCTGACACAAAAGTTTACAAAGAAGATGTTGTATACAATTTAACTTTTCAGTGCTAAACCAAATCATGAAGATTAATATGTCATACAATAATACAAAACAATAAATTTATGACATCATTATGTCAGAAATCTATATTATAGCTTTGTTGTTTATAAAATCTGTCAAAAACATTTATTTTCATGCTTTTGACAGCATACAATTTCGCAATTCATAATAAGAAGACACTTTGCTGATTTTTCCAATTACATTGTTACAAGTTTTTATCTTATCCTCCTTTATTATAAAGTCCTGACTGCTTGCAGGTGGTGCAATCCAAGGGAGGTAATCATCAGTGGTACAGTACCGCTAATGAACGGTCATTTACCTTTCAGTTATATTCAGTGCATGGTAGAATAATATTCCTTTAATGTGAGTTTTATCTACAAAATATTAGAAACAGGACTACGAAAGTTGTGATCATGATTACAAGCTACCTTGGTGATTACACGTGTACAGCACAGACCACCTGACACAAGCTATATGAATTTTTTTTATTTGTATACATCATTGGAGAACTTCCTGTCCTACATGTAATTATTGAAAAGTAGTAGAACTTCGTTGACATGAATAAAAGTTTTAAAAAAATGGTTTAAATTGCAAAAGATTGTTTCAAGGCCCTCAAGTTACAAATAACAATAAATCAATCAAGGAGCTGTACAGCTAATAAAAATATAAAAATAAAGCTTTCTGAAAAGTTCCAGCACCATAATGATTACCTATCTGCTGCATTCACAGTATCATGAGGTAAATTTGAGTTTCAGTTGTGACAGTGCGGTCAACACAGGCAAAACTTTATTTCTGTGTTTGTGTGTGTGTGTGTGTTTTGTTCGATTTTGTCTTGTGCGCATTTGGTATATTTAGCCTAGTAGATATCTTTCATCTTTATTTTATTCCTAATTTTTATTAATTTATTTTATGGAACTGGCACACGGAACCTATTTTACTCTTTTGGGCACGAATGTAATGTAGTTATTCCTGCTTATTTTTGAGTGAAGTCACGCTTTGTATATTTTTCATGAATACATCATACCTAAATAAATTAAATTTAAAAAGACGCACGAGCAATAAATGTTTTTTTCTGTGTCTATATGTATTTTTAAACGAAAAAAATAGAAAACTTTAATGAATTATATGCATACACTCTATAAATCATGTGGATTCCTTTCTTTTTTCTCTCTCCTTCTCTCTGTCTTCCTTGTATGTCTTTGGGATATCAAAGAGCACAACAGCCGGCACCTGTAAGCAATACAATGAGGTCTGATTGTCTTTGTTCATATCTTGTCTTAGACTCATTGTTCTTTCCCTACATGTGGGATCTGTATACTGGGCCAGGAGCTTCGCAGTTATCTATTGTAACCTATATGTTGGTTATTCATCTCCGCTCATGTATGCTCTCTCTCTCTCTCGCTCTCTCGATGTCTATGTATATCACACACGCACCTACAAGCTCATCATGCGATATAAAGGGTAAAGTCTGTAACCGTGTTTTCTTTCACCTTTCTTTTTAAGAAAATAAAGATAAAGTATTTTTCGACTTTCTGAAGAGTCCCACTCGACAGGAAGATACCAAACTAACCTGTGTTCATACCACAAGATCTCACGATTCAGTTTCTCTCAAGGAATATGAAGTGCAGTCGATATATCTCTATTTTTTTCAGAATTCAGCAAAAGTTTTAACGTGTGTAATGTTGAAGAAGTTTATCAAGAGAATCTGAGAGATAATGAGAATAGAATACTAGATGGAGCTACTTGTGACGAGCATTTCTGGTGTTGTCTCAACGAAAATGTAATGAAACTGTTTTCCGTTTACTGCTTACACATATCCTTTATTCGTTTGTACGTCTCTCTCTCTCTCTCCATATTCTCTTCCTGCTCCACGCAGAAACAACGTGGGTCAAGTCCAACACTCGCAACTAGGGATCGCTAGTCTCTACGAATTCAATTGTGTTGCCTGGCCTTATATTAGCGCACAACATCAAGTTTGCTGATTACAATTGAAGTCCTGAAGCTTTAAGGGATGACAATAACTATGTGGAGATTGTGTGTTTCTCTTCTTTTTCTTGAATTACAAACCGTAGAAGGTAAGTCATTAACAGCATTTATGTGAAGGATTCATGTATGATAGTCATATTACAGCCACAAGAAGACAGAAAAAATATGTCAGTAAAAATTAAGGACGAGCAAAATGCAATCAGGCTGACTGTAAAAACATTAACACACTCTCTCTCTCTGTCTCTCTGTCTCTCTCTTTCTCTCACTCACATCAACAAACACACATGAAAGTATGTTCATGGTTACGTCCGCGTGACGGCATACACATTTACTGCTTGATGTTTGTTGAGGATTTGTTGTTGTTGAAAACTTCAAGAACAATAGGTGTGCAGATTACACCATGCACAGACAGCTTCGTGGAGGTACCTGCCGAGGAGAGCCTTACCTTAAGCTGTTCACCACAGACTCAATCCATGGAATGGAGACTTTCTTTGGGGGGCTCTTCGTATCTGTCAGCGAAGTTTGAAAATGGTCAGTATGTGCAAAAAAACCTCCCTTTTGATGTAAACAGCGACCCGGGGAAAATATCTCTGACAATCAACACCAGCAACACCAGGAACATCACCCTGGTCAACGGTACTGTAGTGTGCCAAGATCTCAGTCAGTCACCACCGAGTTCTTCAAACTGTGGACTTAACTATGTTTGTAAGTAGATGGCCTTCTTCTTCGGGCATGTTTACTTTTATACGTTTCCTGTGGACTGACGGACAAAACAACGAGTAAAACACTTACATACTGTCGTGTATGCATGTGTGCATTTACTTAATTATACATTGCTGTTTGATACAACTTATTTTAGTGGGTTTTCAGCTCTGAATTCCAGGAACAAATATAATAAGTTGAGTTTAATGCGTTTAAAAGGGAGTAAATGTATATGGTTATCATCAGAGAAGCAGTAATGCAGCATATAAAGTGAAGAAATTTTGCAAATATATAAAGTGCAAGATTTACACACAAAAAGACCTTTATAAATGTGCAGACATAAAGACAGATAGACAGGAAAAGATAGAAATGTCAAGCACAGAGAAAAAGTGAATGAGAGAGAGTGAGCGTCAGAAAGAATTTCAATGTAAAATTAGCAGAATGTTGCAAAAGAATCTTCTGAGATAATCTTATTAATCTGACACTTTCGTGTGTCTATTCTGGAGCAAAATTAGATGTTTGTTGTTTTAGATAAGCCGAAGCCAAACGACATCTCGTGCCAAGCTACGGCGGATGCTAACGGTGATAAGTTGTACTGTACCATCAACAACATCTACTCTTCTCGCGGAATTTACACGTGTCAAGCTTTACGGCGAGAAGAACAAAACGTAGGAAAAAAATTCTTTCTCACCTGTTTCTTTCTAGACAGTGCAAAACTATTTCATTCAACAAATTACTTTTTATTATTAATTTTGAATTTATCTTGTATATCAACAGATATTATCATGTAAGTCACTGTCTGTCAAATTAAAGATTTTTGAATATCTTGTTTGATCTTAAAAATCTTTGGCTTTTGGTTATTCTGTGATTTGGTAAAGCTAGATACCGCTTAATGGAATGTTTTTTTCAATATACCTTGGTACCTCTGCCCTTAAGAGCACACCGAATGTGAATTAATTTAACCCCAGCTGCAACAGAAACGACAACAACAATATTTATAACTTATTCAGTTTTAGTCTTCCTTCTTGATAGGCTTCAACAAACAATATTTAGACAACGATTGATTGTTTCAAACTGGAAATGTACTGTAATCTACCCTGTGTGACTTTGAGAAAGGAGTAGAAGACAAGAGCATGTGTAGGTATAGAAATCTCTTGTGAGATCAGGAGCAATATGTATTAGAGTCGTGATTTCTCCTATTTTTTTAATAGTTTATTCCGCAGTCCCTGTCAGAATTTGTTTAAAGGCAGCTCTCCTTTCCCTGAATTTCTTTGTTTCAGTCTGAGGTAGAACGGTTAAACACGGTCAACATGGCGACTTTGAATGATGGGGGAGGACTAAAAGTGTCCGGTAGATGTAACATCACAACGGATCTCCCAGTAAATGCGGGCAACTACTCTTACAGTGTTAAAATCTCACCAGGTGGGCTAGAGGCACAGGCAAATCTTCCTGATGGTGAAAGATGGATAGAACATTGTAAGTACTTTCTTCTTGCTGGGACAAGATTGACTTGCACACGATAGATAACGGCTACCTTTTCTCTTTCGTTTATTCCCTATACACAATAGTTACTTCGTCTCTTTGTAATAATTATTATGAAGCGCTGACCTCTTGATGATGACCCTCTGAAAACGCGTGACTAACTTTTCAATACCTTCTCTATATTTGGGACGAAAGTTTCCCCTTCCAGTACTGAAATCTTGCATTTTTAAGATGTAAATTTGAGGCGTTTTGTTTATATATATAATATATCTCTACACTGTGTACATACATGCTAAGTACATAGATAATATAAGTATATATATAAATTAAGTCATTGTTTTATCGCAGTTTGTCGATTGTTCTCATTTCTTGTCCAACGCAAATGTTTGTCTTCTTTAAAATTAATTTTCATAAAGTATTGAAAATAAAACAAATATTGCAGTTGGTATAACCACAACTGTTGGCAGTCAAGCTGCCATCTACAATGTGCCCACTGTTTGGCTTCTGGCTGCTTTGGTATTGCTGCAGTCCTGCAAAAAATAATGTAAGAAATCTCTTTATCATTTTTTTTCTCTCTCTCTCTCTCTCTCTAATATTAATATAAAAAGAAGTATTGTGTGCCTTTATGTTTGGATTTGCTTCGAAGTCTTCGTGGGTGTATTGTATTAGTATTGTGTGCACTGTATGGAAGAACGGAGGATATAAAAACTTCATCTCCCTCTCACACTCACTCATACAAATATATACACTGTATGGGAGCGGGTGGCTTTTGAAATTTGACTTTAACACTCAATGTTCATCGACTATTAAACATTTTTTGTTGTCTCAGCTTACCGAGCACACCGCCAAACACGTGCCCTCTACTGGAATAAAACCTCGCTGACAAACCAGTACAAATCTTTCTCTACAATCACACCATGGAGCCACCTGACTCTTCAAATGGCCATCATAACAGGAAGAACACAGTAATGCTGACTAAAGACTTTGTTGTGTGTAGAGTAAATGACAAAAGTCAAAACAAATAAGATAAACTGATTGTTAGTCATGGATCCCACACAGAATGAATTAAAATGTTTGCATCTTAATTAAGATGTAAAAACAGTAACAAAGGTGACAATAAAATTTAATTCTTTGAAATCAAGTTCTAAACAATAATACTCATCTTTAAGATACCCGTGCTTACCCGTGTTCATAGTACAAGATATCACTATTGAATGTTTTTGGATATTGTAATTAAAACACATCAACATAACGAAATAAAAATATGAAGCTGCTGTAAGCAATTGGAAACATTTACAGAGTGAGTAGAATGACTCCAGTCTGTAATTTAGCATCTTTCATGAGCAAGCACGCTTGTGTGTGTGCGTGTGTGTGTGTGTAAGGGGGATGTGAGAACGCATGCGTGCTCGCTGTGCACAGACCACAAGCCACTCATTCAGTCACGAGCTTTTCATGGCAGAAACAGAGAACACTTCATACTCAGTATCGCAGTCCCCCTTGGTTTATGAAAGGTTGTCAATCCCGAACAATGTATTTTCTTTTCGAGACAACTTTCCTGAACATGCTTCTACTCAAGAGGCCTACACTTACCCTTTGCCACAGTGAGTCAGTCCAGTAATTCACACTTCCTGAAGTTTCTTGCAAACTTTGAATTAAATTTCTAGGAAATGAACTCTAGAGCCCTCGGCACTAGTTTCATTCTATGCACAGCAGGCGTTCAGCCTCCTTGTGTGTTGACATTAGTATGATCAACGCACACAAAGTAAATCACAATATTTTGAACTAAAACAACGGGAATATTATATCCTAATAAAAAAATAATATGAAAAAATGCAGTCGACTGTTTGTTTATCAAAGCATGTGTGTCAGAACTGGACAGGAGTCTCAACAACGTATGAAATGCTCAACACGTCACATTTTATAATTAATTTCTTTTTAATAATACTGTTTGTCCTGTAAATTGTTGTGGTGGTTTCAGTGCAAACGACAACTGGTCTTGTAGACTGAGGTACTTTAATCTAAATAATTTTTATAAGCACAGTGAGTTTGTCCCTTCATTGTAGAGTTCCTTGTATGACAATGTCATCCCCTTTCCCAATCTTGGTAGCGATGAACCAGTCCAACCACCAACATAATTCACCCAGACAGAAACTCTTAATAATATCTTTGGATTGTAATTCCTATCCCAACGACCTTTACCGGTTTATCTGCACTCTAGTACCCTCTGCCAATTATTCTGAAATGAAATCAGGCTTCTACAGACTTGTGGCAGTCAACAAAGGTGGCGAAGACATCTTGACAGTGCGGACTGGTGAGCTAATGGATGCTTGAGTTCATGTTCTTATGATTAGGTATCTTTCATCTTAAGAACCTCGCTCATATATACCATATGAACTCACACAATAGCGAGTATAAGCACAACACAATTACAAACACATACACGCCTAAAATGACATGAATCATTATTATAAAGACTTTAACATATATTGTTCAGTAAAGCAATAATTACGTATAACGAAGATTATCAAACATAATCAACAATTATCAAAAGGCAAATTAAAAAGTTACCAAACAAAAACAAACATGCACCAACAAATTAACACAAAATGAAAAGACAAGATGAGCAAAGGGACAAGCTGGGAAAGATCCGAGGAAGGAATTTATGAACAACAAAGACATAATATTTAGAAGGAGACGAAAGAGAGCAAAGATGAAAAAAAAATAAAATTCAAAAAAAAAAAATTCAAAATCCATTAGTGAATGTATTAAACTAATGAAAGCATTACTGAGGCTCGAGTTGTTCGTTCAAATTTCGGTAGTAACGGAAGTACAGGATGGAGGATTCACGAAAGGCCAGCATGGTTCAGGAAACACTTGAGGGCGTTATCACCTCTTCTCAATGCAGAGGCTTGTAAGGGAGCGGGTTTATGTCACGTGACAGCAGCCAGGTCAGGTCCGGGTGACACTTGATGTGGGAGCATGCGCGAGAGAGTTTGGGTTGGGATAGTGGATTTGTGAAAGCAGTATATTCATCTGTGACTTCATATGACATGACATAACTTTATCTTTTGTTTACATGTTTATATACTTTGATTTATTTCCTTAAATATGCAGATATACATGACAGAGCTCGAAGAAGGAAAGAAATCATGAGTGATGCAGAAAATTAGGTTCTATTACATTAGCTGTTATAAACCGATCAGTGAACTGTATATGTGTGTGTGTGTGGGTGTGAGTGAGAGATGTAGTATACAAATTTATAGAAGTTTCGAGGAGAGAACTACACCTTTTGCAAAACTGTTATGGAGTCGCATGATCCCTCTTTTCTTATAAAAAAAAGTCAGTCTATAGCGGAACATTTTCCAATATTCAGTATTTTTAGTAAAGTGCCAAACTATCAGTTGCTAAGGAAATGGATGACTAAGAAGCCGAGTGAAAGTGTAAAAAGTATTTTTTTTTGCTGGTTTTAGGGACATAGTTTAGGCTTAACAGTATTTTAACCTGACACAAAAGTTTACAAAGAACGAAAAACATATATTTTGACACCATTTATCTTTTCAGTGCAAAACAAAATCATGAAGATGAATATGTCCTACAATAATTGAAAACAATAAATTTATTAGATCATTATGTCAGAAATCTATGTTATAGAATTGTTGTTTATAAAATCTGTCAAAAACATTTATTTTAATCCTTTTTGACAACATATAATTTTGCAATTCATAAAAAGAAAAAACTTTGCTGTTTTTTGCAATCACTTTGTTACAAGTTTTTATTCTCTTTTATTATAAAGTCCTGGCTGTGGTGCAGATGGTGCAATCAAAGGGAGGTAATCATCAGTGGTACAGTACCGTTAATGACCAGTCATTTACCTTTCAGTTATATTCAGTGCATAGTAGAATAATATTCCTTTAATGTGAGTTTTATCTACAAAATTTTAGAAACAAAACTACAAAACTTGTGATCATGATTACAAGCTACCTCAGTGATTACACGTGTACAGCACAGACCACCTGACGAACGCTATATGAATTTTTTTTCTTTAGACTACAGCATGGGAGAACTAACACGATTCAGTTTCTCTCAACGCTGATTAAAATACATATAAATAAGGAAATAAAAAAAGCTAAAACTCAATATCCTACAAACAGAGGACACTTCATACACAGTATCGTAGTCCCCCTTGGTTTATAAAGGGTCGTCAAACCTGAACAACGTATTTCATTTTCGAGACAATTTTCCTGTACTTACTTCTACTCAAGTGGTTGACACTTAGTACTTGTGAAACCGATGCCAGTCCAGTAATTCGCATTTCCTGCCGCTTCCTGCAAACTTTGTATTCCCCAGAAAATGAGCTCTAGAATCTTCGACAGCAAATTCACTCTAGGCATTGCCTCCTTAAGATGAGAGGATGGAGCTAGCACGATGATGGAAGGCTTAAGGATCATGAGATTAGACCCATCTCTAAAAGCTATCAGTCTTCCATAAACTTAATGCGATTTCCATCATTATTTTATTAATTTATTCCTTGTTGCTCCTTTGGGGAGGTTAGGACCGCAACAGCACCTAGCCAGCGGACCCGGTGTTGGGCAATCCCGACTTCCATCATAGCAAGATAAAACATTGAAAACCACTAGAAAAATATATCCTAAAATTTGTTTGAACTTTGGTATCGATGTTTCAATGAGTGTCCGTCGTAAACTTTAGATATAAAATAAACTGTCTCGTTATTGCAGTCGTCTGCCACAAGATTGACATCTGATATTTAAACCACACCCAAACTCTTGAACTCTGCGCGGGAATCAGTCCGGATCCACTCAAATATCTTCCGGTTTTGCTTAATGCCATGGCGACACTCGTTAAGTTCTGATTACTGAGTTGTCTCAGCACAAATTTTGAGAATGGTGGCAAGAAGCATCTTGTTTCTTCTTCTTCTTACTAGATGGCAAATAATAGGAGGTAAGACAACAATGCATTTTCATACCTCTTTATACATAACTGACACAAATCTGGTCAAAATATCTGTTATCATGGTGAACAGAAACAAAAAAGAAACAATGTTTAGCCAGCTACTCTCTCCTGTCTCTGTACACGTTTCTATCTATCCGACGCTGAGTTAAACTGAAAATATTTTAACCTGATAGAAAAATAATATGAAGTGCAGTCATCATCAAGAAATCAAAGAAGATAAGCTCATACTTGTTTTCTGTCGTCAGTAACAGGTGTGCAAATCAAATCTTGCGGTGAAGGAAATATGATAGAAATAAAGCCCGGAGAGACACGCTCGTTCAGGTGTACCTCAAACACAGGGTACGTGGAGTGGACACTAGTCACCGGCAAGAGCGGAGCTCACCAACGGCTTGCCGTGTGGGAAAACAACTTGCAAACTTATAACGACTTCGACAAAACATTTGTTGCAAAATCTAAATACGAGCTAGAAATTAATGCTGTGAACAACAGAAAGATACACGATGATGTCTCAATTGTGAACGGAAGTCTGTTGTGCAAAACTGGGAGAGAAACGGCGACCTGCGGACTGAGCTATGTTGGTGAGTAAACAATGTTCAGACTGAATTGATGAAATTAATGATTGAACATGTTGAACCCTAATCATAGGTGACAGACTATTCTTTGAACTGGTTTAACATTCACGATCACAAGAAACTGATAGTTCGGGAAAGATAACCTATTGGTCCGTGTGATTTAACCTCTAGTTTCCTCATCTTACTCTTGTTTCCGTTCTTATCAAGACATCATTTGCATTACTGCTATAAAGTGCAGAAGCACTTTCTTGTGGGAAAAAGAAAAACTCATTTTTCTGTGTCCCAGTAGGTTTTTCAGGAGCTAGATGTATTCAGTATATAGAAGGCTGCAGGCTGTAGGGAGCTTTTACACAATGATGTGCATTTGTCCCACAAACGCTTGGACCTACAGATACAAATTCTTTTTCTTGCATGATGGCAGCAGTTTTAATGTTAGCAAATGTTGTAAACTGTTTTGTTAACAACAGATGCTGCACAAGGCACTGTATGCACGGCCATGGCGACATCTTGGAATGTCACGGTATCCTGCAACATCAGCAGCGCCTACTCCTCTCGGAGAATTTACACCTGTCATCTCAGTAGAAAACACAATGTAAATGTTAAACGACATTAAATACTGTATTTAAATGAAGATATCCCAAATAATCACGCGATGGTCCTGGTATAAAATACAGCTAATTTATGTTTCATAGACCTTTTAAGCTGTAAGGTATTGAAGTAGAGTGGAAGAAAGTTTTTCACACAATAAACTAAAACAATTGAATTTTTTTTTCTTTATGCTGAAATTTCCTGATGAAAATTAGACCACACACACAGAGTAATATCTATGTGTTGTTGTAGTAAAGAACTCGTTATTGTAAATTAGCATGCGTTGTGTTTTATCTTTTAAACAAAAAGATTTAACAGATGGTGTAGTACTTACATGTTATCTTTCTCTAGGTTCTAGTAAATGTAATAAACAAATTAAATCGCAATATTGTGATATCTCCTTTCCTTTTGTTGACGATGTCACTTTCTTTCGTCTTTTTTGTTGTCTTTTTTATTTGGTTTTTAGTCAGTGTTCATACCGCTACAGACCATCGCCATGACGACTAGTGTCACCAGCCAGCTAATAGCAAACAATGAGTTCAAAGTGTCTGGAAACTGTTTGTTTTATACACAACTTCCGGCTATTGAAGGAAAATATGACTACTATGTTGTCACCTCCCCAGGGAGAAGCAAGCAGACGGTGGTAAATACTGGGGACAGACAAAGTCTGACAGTTAGTAAGTGTATAAGGTTGTTTACTTTGATGAGATATTCACAAGTTGTCTGATTTTGTATTTACCATTATGATATATTTGTCCCCTTTAGTTCTCGCTTTGTTCTATGTGGTGCAATTGTATTCATAAAACTACAAAATTAACATAAAATTCAGTATCTGCACCATTCTAGAGTTAATACTTTGTAAATATTAAAACATTTTGCAAAGATATGCAAATTTCAATAAAAGAACAGCATTGCTTCTATATGACAGTATCTTTGAACTATGAACTAGATTCTGTTTCCATTTATTCGCAGAACGACCAGCCTCGCCAAATGTCTCATGTCATCCTGGTGGTCACGTGTTAGAAAACACAGAAGTCAGCTGTGTGTGTAGGACAACTAGTCTGGGTCAACCACAAGGTTCTTTGAGATGGATGGTCGGGTATGGAGCAAACATGACATCATCGGCCACCACAGAGCTGGGTGATGAAAACTCATCTGAGCTCCGTTACAACCGCACCTTGACGATGAGTGATCATGGGAAGACGTGGCTGAGATGTCAGCTTGTGTGGGGGGCAGAGGAACTTAGAGGAGATACCTACATGGCTAGTGTTGGGCGTGAGTTAACTTTATTAATTATGAATCTCTTTCGCAGTTGTTTCTTTTTTTCTCATTTGTTGTAAGTTTGGTTTTTAAGAGATATAGTAATGAATTTCTAAAAACCTTAAGCTCTAAATAGTTTTTTATGGTAACTTACATTAAGCCTAATTTATTAGAAACTGAGAAAGTTACTTTATGATATATTGACTCTCAAACACACTATTACTTTACTATCACCACTTATCACCTGGCAGGTAAGCCCCGTTCCTTGTCTGACGATGTCATCGCGATGACAAACATGCAGTTTGATGTGATCGCGTTTCCCAAGCCTCACAATGCCACCTTGATGTACCTGGGAACCAGTCCAACCACCAACATACCTCACCCAGACAGCCAACTCTCAATAATATCTTTGGACTGTAATTCCTATCCCGACGACTTTGACCGGTTTAACTGCTCTCTAGTATCCTCTGCAAATTCCTCTGAGATGGAATCAGGCTTCTACAGACTTGTGGTGGTCAACGAAGTTGGTGAAGGAATCTTGACAGTGCGGATTGGTGAGCAAATGAATGCTTGAGTGCATGTTCATTTAATTAAGTATATTCAATCTAGAGAACGTGACTTAGATAATGGGATATAATTTAAATGATACCAAAAAAAGTTTACCAAGTGAGACACGAAAACACAAAGTTCAATCCTCGTGTCTGACTTCAGGACTTTTTAGTCATGGAGAAATAATATACAATCAAAATATAATTTGAAAAGGCTCTCTGAAGGGTCTGGAATTATAATGGAAGCAGATATAGCTATAAAAGGAAGCCTAAACCAACTAAATGTTGTCTGTATTGAAAAACATACCAGCACTAACAGACTTTCTTTCTCTCTCTGTCACACACACACACACAAAAGAAAAAAAAAAACCCGCAGAAACAAGCATGCACAGTCATGTATAAATCCAAGCTTAATCAACACAATCACAAACATCTAGACGAGTAAAATGACAGATTATTATTATAAACACCTAAGCATACATTTCATTAAGCGATAATTAAATATAATGCACAGTTTAAAACGCAGTCAACCATTATAAAAAGACAAACTTAAGAGGAAGCAAACAAACAAGCACAAACAAATTAATATAAAATGAGACAAGACGCTCATCAGGACAAATGGATAAAAACTGAGAAATAAATGCAAAGACAACGCTAGACAGACATAATATAATATCTACAAACATGTTTTAAAATATCCGTCGTTACAAGTAACGGTATTACTGAGGCTCGAGTCGTTCGTTCAAAGTTCGGTATTACCAAAAGAGCAGGATGGGGAGTTTACGAAAGGCCAACATGATGCAGGATACACTTAAGTCCGTTATCAACTCTTGCTGAGAGCACGTGCTTGTAAGCAAGCAAGGCTACGTCACGTGACACAAGCCAGGTCAGGTCAAAGGTAAGTGCTATGTCTTGAGGGTATGTCGAGAGGCAGTTTAGGATGAGTGAGGGGATGTGTGCATGTAAGCAGCTGTGTGCTTGTCGCTTCCATCCTGCTGTGTAAACACATGCACACAGACTGAGACAACGTTGGCAATAAGTGTCACAGAAAAATAAAGAGAAACTGGGAATGCTTTGAAGAGTGGATTTAATAATGGATGGATTTCCTGTCACGTGTCTATTTTATTATTAGCTCCATGTTTACCAGCATTGCTATTTCATTTCTTTTGATTAGCATGTTAATAAAAAAAAAAGGGGAAGAGTTAGCATGCTCCTTACTATAGAATTTGTAAGATATTTGTAGTTAAGGTGATGGTAGAGGTAGACACTGTGCAGGGCGCGTGAATTCAGCTATAGAAATATATGGAATAGAAGCAGTTGCTGCAACACAATGTTGTATTTCGTAGAAAAAAATTTTGCTGGTTTGTATGCACTTTCAGTAGCAGTTACAATATATTTCTCCTCTGAATTACAGGAAGACTGGCACGGGTTCATGTCAACATGTGTGGACGCCTTCACAAAGACGAGTTTTGGATAATTGTTTTTACCCTTTCTATTTTGACATCGCAATTATCGATCTCATGATATGTTAATAAACAAGCAATCAAAGCGAAACAGTATTCTAGAGAATCTCGACAGACAGACAGACAGACAGACAGACAGACAGACAGACAGACAGACAGACAGACAGACAGACAGACAGACAGACAGACAGACAGACAGACAGACAGGCAAACATTAGTTTAAAAGAAGTGAGAATCTTGTATTCACACATGTGCATCCCATCTCTGCTCATGCCAACATTTAAGCGTGTAAAATATATTTAAAATTGTAACGTTGAGTGTGTAATAGTTGAATGTGAAAACTGAGCTACTTTAAGTAACATCGTCTTTTCCCCAATTTATAACTATTATTTCTTTAACTAATATGTATATTATATCAAAAAATAAAACCAATGTGCATATATTTATTCTTTGGAACAGAAATTTTACACACAGTGCAGACATGGGATTACCATTTGTGGTGGTGCCATCACTCCACATGGTATGGGTCGGCAGGTAAGTACAGTAGATTTTTTCATTGCAAAGAACTGCGTCTGTTCCACAGCAGTGCTGTCATTAAATACAAATCTTGTTTTGCGTTCTGTTTATTTTTTCGACTTTGTGATATATAGATATTTTGCAAATTCCCGCGGTGGAAATTAAAGCTTTTATGTTTACAGACCAGACTAAAGGTAATACACAAGCGTTATAAAAGTTTAGGATATGTGGTAATAACTACTTGATATTAATTTTAGACAACAGTATACAACTGAATAGTGTCAAGGGGCTCTCTGTGTAGGACATCAGCGTGACTTGTTTAGCCAGAAATTATTCCCCTGCTCACTCAAAATCTACTGTGCAGACGGTGCAAGGGAGGTAAGCCCCACAGCTACAGTGAAGAACTCTTCAGGGGAGGTAACGACGTCATTAAACGAAGGCTTTCTCATTTCCTGTTCTAAATAAATGTTTCATATCTATTGCCTTTTTTTAATGGGTCTCTTTGCTTTTTGGAAAGGTGTAGACTGTGTGTAAAGTTTGTCTCCTCTTGAATTTTCTGGCCTAGTGGTGGACAGAGCGAGTGGTTCGCAGGTATGACCCGTCAGGTCTTTGTGACTGATAAGGATAACTATTTAATATTAATATGTAAAGTATACATTCTACTTACAGGGCAGTTTCTATGACACTTGGGTATGAGACACATGACAACAAGGCATGGACAGACTTTGAGAGGCTCCAGGCTTGAACTCTTTACAACAAGCGTCGTTGCTAAATTTATCTTATTTTCCGGTCTGGTTACTACCCAAGTCAAGCAACTCAAAAATTTCCAGCTCAACCCTTATATACGGAAGAAGCCAACTTTAATAAAAAATTTATATTACTTAACTAATTAAAGGTTCTTTTTCATATTCCAGACGTTCTGAAACTTTAATAGGTTTTGAGGGTTTACTTGTGACCAGTAGCTAGATTAACAGATATTTTGATAATCGTCTGCTTTACAACTCTCCTATTCAAGGGAAGGAACTACTGCAATCATAACAGTTTTTCAGAGTTACATTCCTTGAAATTTACTTTTTTGATGGAATTATAAAGGAGACAACAGCACTGACGGTAACAATTAAAGTATGAAAAGGATATAAATATTACCATATATTTATATTATATAAAACAACTTAATAAACTGCCATGATATTTATTACCTAAATCATTAATTGTATAAATCACACGTAAATATATAAGCTGAATATATAGTATAGAAAACTTTTATGTAAAACCGATATAAACAGGTTAATTTATTTTAAATAAATTTGTTTTTCATATGCTTATAATGTGTATATGTTATATTTAAAACAGGATGAAATTGCTCATTCTCTTTCTATGGCACAAGTATTTAAAATGCTTAGACTTTGTCTCCTTACATGATTGAGATATAGTTCATCGGAAACTCTAGAGAAAATTATAAGGGATAAATCATGAACATCCATGACAGATTAACTTGCGTTTAAACACATTTCCATTATACCCATTATACCAGTTATACATTATATTACATGGGAGGGAGGAAGTTGGAAGGTTTAGGAGGCGCCATGCAGTTTATCCTCATTGTGAATACATTTTCGCTTCTTTTCGAGTCCCTGGTATTTTAAGAAAAGAAATAGAAAAAACGTTCTGTTTAGAGCTTTAGGCTCAAATATATATTATGCACCAGTTTACCACTAACCACTAAACACTTACAGTATACTACTGCTAATAATAATAAATATGTAATTTATGCAGTTCAGTATCGCTATAATACTACAGACTGCACTAAGCGCTGAATTAAAAGCAGCGAAAGCTATTTTACTATGAAGCAAAAGAAAGAACAGAACAACAATCAGGATAAACTCGAAAATACAGTGAAGACACAGCGATAACAGAGTAAACACAAAGAGTTCGCTAAAACATAATCAACAAAGAGATATCGGCAGGACGCATTAGTCAAAAGAAATAAAAGGCAGAGAGAGAGAGAGAACAGGTGAAGTGTAGAGTCTTGAATGTAGTCCGCTGCATATAGATAAATATTTTAAGTCTCTACTTATCAGCTGAACAAAATGAGAGTGTACAAAATTATAGTACTATTAGTAAAGATAACTCTCTCAATTGCATCCTGTCGCTGTCACCTCCTTCTTCCACCCTTTCTCCATCTCTCAAACACAACTTCCCACTACGACTATTAATCTCCGGTAGCGGAAACAGATGTTTGAATTTTTAGAAGACATCAGGACGTTAATACAGTGTGTATGTACAGACGACCAACTGCTCTTTGTTGGCATATTTCCGTTCATAACTTAGTTCATTTTCACCACGAAAGCTGACAGTCAACGTGGAAGAAACCTCTTTCAGCTGACTAGCGTTAATTTAAAATTACAATGACAAGAACAGTAGCATCTTTGATGCGCGAAAAGTGGTTTGTGCTACAAAAATTAGTTCAAACAAAACAATGGAATTGATTAGAGTACACAGATAGAACGGAAGGCTGGAATTAGTCACTGGCAGAGAAGACAGAAGGAATAAGATTGACAACACTGACCGATGAACTCAAGTGCCTCTTGAAAACTTCCTGTGGATTGGGCTAACCACTCGATTGTTTTTATTGACAGTCAGCGCTGCGCGGGATTAGAATGCAAGTGAACTGGTTGTCAGGAACACTTTCCCACTTCATGAGCCAAATATAAACACGAGTGCGCTCGTATTAACATGCACCCATCATTACTTGAGGTCTGAAAGTCACGGTCATATCATCTGGACAAGACACTATGTAGTCAGGACTTGTGGAAGGACCTGCAGACTACATGTCAGTGATGTGTCGGGATCGTGGGTCCGACTAAATCTGTCATTATTGAACTTTTCCATCGCTCTCCAATCAACAATAACAACAACAACAACAACAAACAAAATACAAGAATGAGTAGTTTCTTTAGCGCAGAATGGCACATTAACATGAGCAATACATCATAGTATACACCAAAGCTCGTTATATGTAGTTCATAAATGGACAGAAAAAAGGGCAACGATGAATTTGAAGTACATTAGAAGACAGTGAAAATGAGAAGTAACGACGATGAGTTGGTTAAAAAAAATAGTCAACAAGAATACTTTAACAGAACTGACTGAACAAGATATATAAACGGTGAGAGATAGAACGAGTTAATACAATAATTGGACTGTGTTTGTGAGTAGTTTAAAGGTCAGCTACGTGTTCTTAATCCACAATATCCAATGGCATGATCAACGTGGAGCCTGTGATAACTCACTCTCTGAGGGTTACAGACGCAAGATTCAAAATGTGTATAAATAATTGTAGTGACTTTACAAAAGGTATATTAACTAACATCTAAGACCAAATAAAATTAGGGACACTTTAGGGACATCCAGTGACATGATACGATTAAGACGATTTAATACCGGAAAAGAGTGAATGAGACATATAATTAGGTGTGAATGTATTACCTGGAAACAATTATTCAGTGTGTGAAAGAAATGAGAGAAATTGCATGTATGACAATGACCAACTTTATTTGTCCCAGTGGGCAATTGGAACATGAGAAGATGCTCTAGTAACAAAAATAAAAGTTAAAAATAGAAATAAGATATAAAGTACTGTGCAAGGTGCAGCGTTAAAAGATGTCAACATTGAGAAATATTGGAATGAGGAAAATAAATTATGGGCAAGTAACAATTATATATATAAACCAAGCAAAAAACATACATAAATTATATTCATCACAGCATGACACACACTCCTAAGGAGCATGCTCTTAGCGCTTAAGAACAAGAACGAAACATGGACAGCATACGAGGGACAGGAAAACAAACAGATAACTAATGAGCTATAGAAGAATGAACAACCTTACGAACGAAGAATAAAATCAAATACAGAAACACAAATGGGAACTAAATAACAAGAACAAGAACTGAGGGTGACATGATATTGCAAAGGAAGGGTGTGAAAAAGGAGACGGGAAAGGTTGTTAGAAGTAATGTTTACAGGAGAGGTGCGTTTTCAGTGCACGTGTAAAGGATTCAATAGTGGGTAGGTGGCGGATATGTACAGGGAGAAAGTTCAAGTGCAGCAGCACAATAACTAAACATCCTGTGACTATAATTTTATGTTGTTGCTTTAGTGACAGGAAGAGTAAGGAGACGATCATCAGACGAGGAGAGGAGTTGTCTAGCTGGGATGTAAGGGAAGAGCAGTTCAGAGAAATAATCAGGGCAGGTGCCAGAAAAGATATTAAAACACAACACGGACAGTTTGTACTGGATGTCAGAACGGATGGGAAGCCAGTGTAGACAACGAAGGAGAGGTGTGGAGTGGTCCCGTTTCCTGGCGCAAGACGTGCAGCAGAGTTCTGTACTTTCTGGAGTTTGTGAAGAAGGTATACAGAGCAGCCAGCAAGCAAGGAGTTGCAGTAATCAAGTCTGGATAAAACAAACACACAGACAAGATGCTGGTAGCACGTAGACAGAATGCGACGGATGGCGCTCATCTTGCGTAATTCATAAGACAGACTGACAGACAGCTGTCACTTGTTTATCATAGTAAACAGACTAAAAGACAGCTGTAATTTGTCTATCATAATAGACGGACAAACAGCTGTAACTTGTTAATCATAGTCCACAGATTGAAAGACAGCTGTAACTTGAGAGTCGTCTATGAGTATAGGTCCACCTAAAAATGTCTGTAATCTGTTGTCACAAAGGATACATGTGGGACTAGTGTGGTTTCTATGTCTTGTGTGTCGTCCCCAGCAGTTTCAGTACTGTGAAAAGGTCCATATGCTGGCTGAGCATTGGGGAATGAGCTTGTGCTCTTGTAAGTAGGCTGTGTCTAAACGACTTTCTCTATGATCATTGAAAAAAAAAGACAAGTTGGAAACTGGGCGATAATTGTTCAACACATTGACATCAAGAGTGGATTTCTTAAGAAGTTGCTTCACAAGGACATTTTTAAACAAAGATAGGAAAACACCTGAAGACAAGCAGACATTTACAATGGTTGTGCAAGGAAATAAAATATCTAAGCACTCAAGAAGAAGGCTTGTTCGTATTGGGTGTAACTGGAAAATTGTTGGTTTGGCTTTTTAGAATAATCGCCTTTAGAATAATCGCCTTTATATCAGCATTAGAGGCTGGTCGAAATTTTATCCGAGAGCATCCCAGAAGAATATCACAGGAGATGCTGTCAGGCAACGATATCGCATCCAACGATGATCAAATGTCCGAAATATTGTCAGCAAAATAGTCACAAAACACTTGTGGCAGCTGTGAAGCAGGACAGTCAGTGGGTAGCGGCATCGCCTTGCTAGTTCCAGTCATTCGACTGCAGATGTCAAAAAGTGTTCTGGAGGAGTTGCAATTATTTATTTGGGCCTGAAGATATGATGTTTTGGCCTTGTTGACACATTTTGCAACGCTTGGCTTTGCAGCGTTATAAATCTGTTTGTGGATGGTGAGTCCAGTCTTCCGCCAAACACTCAGCTCGCCGGCGAAAGTTCCCTTCAGGTCACTGAGGTCACTGAGGTCAACACGGACCTGTGAATACCAAGGTGACCGTGTGGACTGATGCATCAGATGTCTAGACATTGGTCATGGTCATCAACAACTTTAGATATGAGGAAGAATGGTATGCAGGATGGACTTTGTGGTTTCTCTGTCTCTTGTCCGTGTACATGAGAAACATTCTAGTGTCACCAAGGTGATGTACTCAATATAGCATAGGGTCAACGTTGTGCTCAGTCTAGACAATGAGGCTACTGTATATTTTTCTACTGGTTGCTGGATTACAGATGCAAGAAGGTAAGCTTGTTAATATGTAATCATTCACTAAAGTTAGCGGTTGATAAAACTTACAAACTGTAGACACCAATAAAAAAAAAGTTTGACATACATAAGCAGCTCTCAAAAATATTTAGAATATATTTATTATATGAAGGATTCTTTTCCACAGTTAGAAAGAGAGTATGCTTCATAACAGTCACAAAATGCAAGCCATGCATTTTAAAATATGCTGATGTAATAAAGAATATACTGTTAGTCTTACTCTGTCCTTCGAAGAGACTGTTGTAAGTAGGAGCCTTTAGTAACTTTTCTTACAACATGCAACATCTGTATAATTGTCAGTCGTGTTGGTCAAGATGGAGCGACGTTATGAACCGTTATGAGCCTTATGAACCATTTAAGATCACCTTAAAATATATTTATCTCTTTCAAACATACTTTAAAAAGCTTCTCTGTTCGGTTATTAAGTCCAAAACTAAACATATTTATCCAGATCGCAAAGTTTCATTTGATTTTTAGTATAAAGTAATATAAACGAAAGTATTTTGATACGATAAATTTATTTATAACAAAGTAGTGTTAGAAAAGCTTGGTTGTAAACTAATTTGTTTGTCGACTGTTCGTTATGACAGCCTATAGTTTATCTTGCGTGAACGGAAGCATCTTGGACATTGTGGCAGGTCATCGAAATCTTCTGACGTGTCACACAAATGAAGTACAGGAATGGAGACTAAGTGTCGGTAATGCATCGTCATCATTAATAGCAAAGTGGGAGAATAATAAATTCAATGTCATTAATGACTTTGACAAATCTTTTATTATACAAAATATCAGCAATCAACAAAGTCCGTTGTTGGTCAACGCTGCAAACAACACAAAGATAAACAGAGATGTTTCCATTGTCAACGGAACTTTATTGTGTGGAAATGGAAACATAGCATGTGGACTAAACTATGTTGGTAAGTCAATTCATGTTTTAAAGAACCCATGTCCCACGTTAATAAATATACATCCACACAGAAGTAAAAGAAGTAAAATATGCAGGAATAATAAATGGATTCATTATAATAGGCAGTTACTGTGTGAGAAAGAGAGAGAGAAAGGAGAAATCTATATTTTCAGTGCTGTCTCTAAACGTTTCCGAATACGACTCACTCTTGGGTTTAGTCAATTTGGCTTGAAGCAAAAAATAGTTTGGTTGATTCGTCAGAAAGAGAATAAATATTTGGTGTTGTTTTTTCTTACAGAATCAGACGAATACATAAAATTAATTGTTGCAGAGACAACAAAAAGGTTTAAAGAAGTTAACATTGTAGAGCCTGGTATAAAGATGTCAGTTATTTGTATACATTTCTAGAACAACCTGGAATTATTAAAGTTTACATGACTAGAAGAAGAAACACAAAATAAATGTTCGTAATGACTGATGGGAACAACGTTAAGCAAAACTTGATATTTTTCATTATATCAATATATTTGTTGTGCTGCTGTGGACAACAGATCCCGCAGATGGCGTTTCGTGCACCACCGTGACGTCATCATTGAATGTCACTGTCACCTGCAGCATCAGCAGCGCCTACTCCTCTCGGAGAAATTACAAATGTCAGCTGATTCGGCGAGAACAGGGTGTGAGTACAGCCTGATACACAGCAGAAAAATATTTTGTCATGTGTCTTCTAATAGCTTCATCAAGATGTTTTGTGTCTTACAACCAGCCTAATGATGTTTCTTCGAGACTTATTTCCAGTCAGCTGTAACAAATTTGTGAAAATTACAAATCTATTAAAAAAAAACTTTCTCTTTCCTTCTCATTTCTGCTTGTCCACATGTTAAATCAATATTGTTTACAAGACTACAATACCATTTTAACATTTTTCTTGTTAAAGTTCTTCTCATCAAGATTGGTTAAAGATTACAAAATACATATTTATCATGATTTAATCTTTCCTGTAATAATTTATACAGAGAGTATGTTAAAGTTTAAATATCAATACCTAAACAAGTCTAGCCCTCATTATCTTTTAAGTGAGCATTTTAATGGAAAGTTTGTGTGCACAAATAACATATCTGCCATCACTGAATTTGTCATTTAGTTCAACCTAAACGTAATACCAATGTGTATTGCAATATTACTCTAGTCATCCATGAACAATTAAGTCAGAATTTCCAAACATGTTTGCCCTAAAAAATTGTCCAGCCGCAGAGAGTAATGTTAGTCTCGGGGATTTTTCACGAGTTATCAAAATATTCTACTAATAAACAAGAGCCACTTTTTATTTAAAAAAATAATTTTTGTTATCCTTTAAAGATAAGTTTGATTTGACGCGACTTTATTTGTTTTTTAATTAACTTTCTTTAATGTGTTCTATCCTCTTTTTGCTGATTCTTTGTTTTAGTTAACAGACAAAACTTTGGACAGGGTCACCATGGTGACAACTTCTACTAAAGAGCCAGTAACAAAGACTGAGGTCAAAGTGTCGGGGTCCTGTCAGGTCCACACAACCTTCCCCCCACACAGCGGCAGCTACGGCTATTATGTGAAGATAACTCCGGGAGGACAAAGCCATGTGGCCAAGTATTCTGAACACAATTCAGAATGGTTTACAGTCGGTATGTACTCTCACAAAATATATGCTATGGTAACAGGCAGAGCTTTACCATTTCTATTTGCACGAGAATGTTATGTTCCATTTTCTTTTAGATATGGAATTCGTAAATACTTTTGTATTGTTGACTGACTCCTATCAACAAGCTGTATGTCAGTTCCAATTCACATTTAATTTGTATCATTTACTCTAATTCACCCAGTTTCACTTTGGAGTGAAGTCTAATGTAAATTTCTTATTCCTGTTGGGGCTTTTTTTCTCAATCTTTTCTTTAATAATACATCTAAAGCATATGAGTGAGTTTTGAGTGATAAAAAATAATGTTTATATTCTCTCAGAATCACCGTCGCTACCAAAGGTAGTATGTCACCCAGCGCCCTACGTGTTAGACAACACCAACATCAGTTGTACCTGCAGCACCACAAGTTTGGGGAAACCTGCAGGGTACCTGACGTGGGTAACGGGTAAATACACCCACGGAAATTTTAACAACCCACTTAGAGGAGATCGGAGTGATGACAAACCTACTGAACTACACTACAGTCAGACCCTGACCCTGGCAGACCACAGCAACACCTGGTTTAGATGTGACGTCACGTGGGGCGGACAGCAACATCGAGGAGAGAACTACACGGCGAATGTTGGATGTAAGGGAAACGGTCATTGTGTTGATGTTTATTAGACGATTGAGACATTTAAAAAAACTGTGTGTGTGTATTCATGTGCGAATTGGATTGGGTAGAATCTCAATGCAATATACGATTTCCAAACCTTTGGACAAATATTCCTTCTTATAAAGAAATATATGAAAAAGAAATTGCGACTATTAGCTTGTACACAAAGCGGTCAAAGTCATGACGTCATGATGTCTTATTATCATATGTTTCCAGCTCCCCCATTGGCTGAGGATTTTACAACGTAAGCCTGTCCGTGCCCGACTGTGTTGTTAGCATCTTTCTGTGCATAGTAATGTAGAGAAACATGTAAATATTTAGGTACTGACATTTATTTCTGCGTCCACTTGTCATTCATTTTGCAACAGTATCTTTAAATTCCTCTCTTTTTCACTGGCCTAACTTTTAACTCTGTCTCTTCTTTCATTTCTTTCCCTTCATTCTAATTCGAGATATAGATTTTGTAAATTATAAAGGAAGCGAATGTTGTTTGCAGACAAGACACGACATCCACAGCTATCTCTCAACAAGTTCAGTAAAAATGTGACGGTGTCAGAAGGTCAATCAGTGGATGTGAACTGTTCAGCAGAAGGCAGACCAGAACCAACTGTTACCCTCATCAATACAGTAAACAATACCAAGATGGCCACAGGCTCCTCTGTCATCCTCTCTAACTTCAGCGCTCGGTGTGAGGACGGGGGAGAGTACACATGCTCCGCGCAGAACTATTTTTCCTCCCAATCACCTCTTAAAACCTCTCTCCGCCTGCAAGTGAATTGTAAGTGACAATGTACACTACAAGAGACTGAAAAATGTCTGTAATTATCATGTGAGTATAGAGACGCTGGTATAGATGTTCTGAGTAGAATTGTTCATTTCTATTATTTATTTTTCATGAACTAATTTGTTGTATCGAAGCCATACAACCCATCCTCCTTTCGCTTTAATTTTTTTAATTTTTAATTTTTAACTTTTAATTGTAATTCTTTATTTTATTACTTGAAAATTCGAGTTTTATAGAACGGTACTCATAATAAATACATCTTCTCTTGTCTGCTATTTACAACAGAGGTACAACATTTCCTTTCTTAGGAGCTCTCATATGTAATAAACTAAACAACACGCAGTCACATTCCCCCTCGAACAAAATTACTACACTTAAAGCTACATTATCACACACACAATAATCGCCTCTATAATTACCACAGTGAAAATACAGACAAGTGGAAATTGTTTGTGCAATGGTTAATTTGGACACCAGTTAATTGTGTTAAGCTCACATACTTGTTGTTTATGCGAAATGACGAAATCACGCGAAGAGAATCTGATGATGTTTAAAGATTAATTATTAAAGTCGTTATTGTTTGTTGCATTGTCAGGTAAGCCGCAGTCCCTGTCTCCAGGTAATGTCATCAAGGTGAGAAAAATGCACTTTGACCTCATGGCCTACCCCAAGCCACACACCATGACAATACTCCCCCGGGCAAGTGATGTCGGTACGTCTCCACATCCTGTTGTATCAGCGATATCCTGCACTGTCTACCCCCACCTACCTTACAAGTTTACCTGCAACTTCACAGAGAACACACAAGGCTACTACCAAGTTGTGGTCACCAACGATTTTGGTGATGGAAACTTTACTCTAGAGATTGACGATGGTGGTAAGTGATTATTATAACACGGTGGTATGAAATGTTTGAACAGGAAACAGACTATTTGATATCATGTTCATAAGATGTACGCACTTATTATATGTGATTATAAGGTCAAGACCATAATCAACATCATAATCATATATAATCACAATCAGACAGAAAACGCTGGGCCCTGCATTTTGCGGCCCAAACGAACAGAGACAAGACATATGTAGGAAATCATTATTGTCCAGTGAGTTAATGAAAATAATTAAAGTATTGACTTGCTTTACGATCTGATTTTCTTTAGTTCTGTTCCATAAATATTTTCACTTTGTTAAAAACAAAGCGGACGTATTTGTTTTGCTTTTGATATTTGCTAAAACCTGAGTTTGCAATTGCACCGCCTTTAATATTATTATTGTTCATCTCTTAAATCTTGTTCTTTATATACGCGAAGACTGTTTTTAAACCCTTTTTTTCTCTCAGCAAGATCCGTGTTTAATTTAGTTTTACAGCAAAACCTCGATTATCCTAATGACAGGGACCCATTGCAAAATTGATGGATAATTAGAAATGTTATTAAATTGTTGCAAATGGTACTGTAGATCAGGTGTGTTTTTTTTGGGGGGGTTTGTTTTTGTTTGTTTTTTTTTTTTTGCTAACGGCAATCTCTCCTAACAGAATGCACTGTTAATTAAATACTGTTCTGTATATAGAGCTATATCATGACAACCATATAACAATTAAAGTTTGTGTTGCAGACGACACCAGTGACTCTGACATCCACAATGAGTCTCAAAACATAACAGCTTTGGTTGCTGGAGTCACCACTCTTGCCGTTGTCCTCTTTGCCATTGTCTTTGTCATTGTAATTGTTGCTGTGAAAAGAAAGAAATCAGGTAGGATTTTCTTATCAATTAAAAAGGAGAGTTTTTTTCCCTTTTAACTAACTCTTTCAGTGCTATTAACTTTCAAATTTAGTAGGGCCTGAGTGTTTAACAATGTTTCACATCCTGTAGATCTTTCATATACAAAGCAAAGAAGAAAAAGAAGAAGGAGTAGAAAAAAAATTCCACTCAACCCACAGAAAGAGAGACAGAGACATGGAGGGGAAAGAGAGACATGAAAAGAGAGAGAAAAAATTGTAATATGCATGACCAGTGATTTTGTGCTTAATCCCTAACAAGCGCATTTTTTTGAACTCAAGTCACACCCTTTCCTAACACCCGCATATCTCCAGGGTACAATCGCTTATTTTCGCTTTCGTACTAATGAGTCTGTCTATTACCGTAACACATTTGCTTATTTTTCCATCACTTATTGCTTAATGGCGATGTAAATACTCTCTTTCCCCTACAGTTAATAATCTTTTACCCCCGATAATTATATTCTTTTCTCTACAGATACTCTTTATGACAGACACAGATACTTTTTTTTCTGACATATTCTTTTATCTGACATGGATATGCTTTTTCTTCGATATAGATATGTTTTTAAACATGTAGATATGCTTATTCCATAGAATGCCGTTATTTGTTTCGTTTTGTTTATTTTGTTTTCGTTTCTAGGGAAACGGCGGACACTGCATCGCAGAGAGGAATACAAGACGCCTTGGGACCTAGGTAGCCCAGTATCTCTAATGTTTCTTTGTATGATACTTATTCTGTAACATGTTCTACACTCTCAGACTGCACTGACTTTATATTCTCCAGAAAGGAAAGTCATAACATCAAAATTTTAAATTCGTTACCAGTTGCAATTCGTTGCTTAGTATCGACATCAAGTTTGTTCATCCACTATTCTAGAATTACATTATACTAGCATTAGTTGCAGAGAACTGTATTTACAGATATTTCATGTAATTAGTGTAATTACAAATATCTCGACTAGGCCTACATGGCGGGTATCACGTGCTGGCAAATGCACTAATCTTTGTTTTTCTCCTTCCGTGTCCAGTCCCAAGAATTAAGGTGATTTCTATAAACTTGTGCACGTTTGTCAAGTCGCCCACACATCTTTCTTTTGACTTTTGATATCGTCATAGGGGCTCACTCTTTACAGATTCATCTACTGATGTATTGCCTTCTGTTTGTCTTAGTGCATGATCATGTATTCAAGCCTTTTTGTATATGCATTTACACCTCAGTATCCTATACACCGGTGTTTTTATTTATGTCTATAAACATACTTTTACAAACATTTATTTATACGAGTTAATAAATATTGTTTTATAAGTTTTTCAAATGCTGTGAAACACCATTACAGACACGTGATTCTGTGTAACACTGTTGTAGTGCCGCTAAACATCAACGGACATGATGTAGACGATAATAGAGAACATCTACAACCACCCATCTTCTACGAAGACATCGGTGCTGGCGTCGTCTTTGCAGATGAAGAGAATCAAACGCAGGAGGATAATAAAGGTGAGATGTATTTACGAGAACTTTAGTCCTGTAGTTGAAGAATGTGTTGGAGTTGACATCTTTTAACGCTGCACCTTGCAACATACTTTATTTCCCATTTCTACTTCTTTTACATTTGTAACTTGAGCACCTTCTCGTGTTCCAATTGCCCATTGAGACAAATAAAGTTAATCATTGTCATAAATGTTATTTCTCCCTTTTCTTTCACACACACACACACACTGAATAATTTGTTCCAGGTAATACATTCCCACCAAATTATATGTCTCATTTACTGTTTTCCTCTACTAAATCTTCTTCATCGTATTATGTCCCTGGATATATAATCAAATAGGACATAATAAACACACATAGTCAAGATACAGAACAGGATAGGCTTTAGCACAAATACTTCTCTCTCTTTCTTTCGTCTTTACCTAATTTCCAAGTGAATGCACACATGTTCAAATCTTGTTTGCTGTTCTTTCGCCCCTTGGAGAGATATATTAATGATTAGAAGATAGAAACACACAAAAGCAAATTGTCTCTCAAATCAATCCATTTATCAATCAAGAGACCAAGCAATAAGCCTTAATTTTCTGTCCCTAAAAATAAATAAAATTAATTCTTTAAGCCAAGGGATAACATTAGATTTGTCTTCTCCTAGCTGTCATCTCTCTTCTTTGTATCCCCCTCCCGACCCGAAATGAAGCAAACCACGGGGATATACAGAATGTCCAATATCCTGTCTATGAGTATATCATCACACATAACTGTTTACACTGCTAGTCGTCTTGGAGATAAATTAACAGCGAGATCATTTACTTTTCCTTTTTCAGAATCAACCGCTTCTGAAGCCATGTACGCTAACATTGGAAACCCAACATTGGATGACAAAACTATAAAGAAAGCACAACAAAAGGAAGGAAATGAAAAAACCGAGAACAAATACTCGGAAAATCCACGTGACCTTATTAACAAGTATAAGCTTGACAAAGACAAGGTCTCTGGCATCAAACGCATGACATCTGCCGCCGAGCAGGTAGTGAACACTACTCATCCGAAGCTGGCAGAACACAGCAACACGTCGTCTGCCGCTGCTGTTGTTGCTGAGGACACTGGGAGATGGACGAACCAGGATGGTCTCATCTACACGTCTATCAAACATGATTGCAACCTGGGCACGAAGAGACCTTCACCTCGACTCCAGAGAACGGAGTACGCAGAGGTCACTTTTAATAACGGTAAAACCCATGTCTGTGACTGATGGCGAAGTTGTAGTGAATGACAAGATGTTCATGGTGTGGGTCGAGGTACATTGTCTCACCAAGCTAGTCTGCTACTATCCTACGTGTTATATGACTGCTTGGTGTTATAATCAAACAACAACGACTGTGTATTCATCCCCAGTGCAGCAAGATTACCGGTAGTGAGAAATAGTTTATGCAAGCGGTCATATGGAGAGCTGTCTATACCCTAGACATATAACAACAGCAAGGACGGTAGCAAAGTCACTGTGTTGTGACCTTTTTACCGGGTCAAGTGGCTTCCCAGGCGCAAGATGACATTGTCCAGTCTTTGTACGAGAGGACTGCAGATCGTGCACTTTATTAGCCTCTGAAAAACATGCGTGGACGCCTTCACAATGACGAGTTTTGGATAATTTATTTTTACCCTCTCTATTTTGACATCGTGATTATCGATATCATTATATGAATTAATAATCAAGCAAACAAAGTGAAATATTAATCTAGACCGACAGACAGACAGCTTAGGATATGTGGTAATAACTACTTGATATTATTTTTAGACAGCAGTGTACAACTGAATAGTGTTAATGTCAATGGACTCTCTGTGTAGGAGATCAGCGTGACTTGTTTTGCCAAAAATTATTTCCCTGCCCACTCAAAACCTACTGTGCAGATGTGCAAGGGAGGTAAACCCCACAGCTACCGTGAAGAACTGTTCAGGGGAGGTAACGACATCATAAAACGAATGCTTTCTCATTTCCTGTTCTAAATATATATATATAAGAACTTTGGGGTCAAATTATTGAACCCCAACCCATCCACCCCAAATCTGTCAATATGTCGAAAGGAGCTGCTTAGATGGTAACCACTACTGTGTATAGAGGTCTGCTTTGCACTTTACTATATGGTAATATTTTTCTGCATATTATCTGTTCTTTACTTCCATTTCAAACTAGTTTACACTCAGTTTTGTAATAAGAAATCTGTTTCTATAAACACAAAACTTTGCCGTTATTAAAATGAGACTGAATATTTTATTTAATTTGGATTCATTTTGAACTACAAAAATGATTAAATGTTTGTTTACAATTTATTATGTTTGCAAGGAAAACATTTTTAACCTCAAAAAGAGATCATTCCAAATGTTTGTTACAATGATACAAACAAAGAAAAAATGCTTTATAGATGTCTTTGACTGTGCAGAGAAAGTGCAGAAATCTGAATCTTGTAGTTGAAACAGTAAATGGATGGGCGAAAATTTGTCCCCATTAAAGTCTGTATAACATTTGTTTCCATTTTTTAATGGAGGTAGAAGGGATCTGTGAACATAGCAATTTATGATATATCCATTTTGTACCTTTTATATGTTTAGTTATACCTAGGAATGAAGCATGGAATTGAGTTTCTTGAGTCCTTTCGTAAGTGACAAATCTTTCTTTTGTGTTTAACAATTGCCATGATTAAACTATAGTAATCAATAAAATTAACACTATCACCATGCATTTATTGGAAATTTTCAAATGTTATAGATATTCAATTATTATTTTGTAAATCTCCAATTTTTGTTATATTATATTTTAACCATTTTCGGCCACATTTTACTATTTTATGAAACAATAATGGTTGACGCAGAAACTCTTCTAGTGAGTAGGAGTAAATCTATCGCTAAAGTCTGTATATACAACTTTGTTTAGCAAATAAATTCTAATTAAACCGTGACTACAGCAAAAGTAAATGTGTATAGTTAGGCATGGAAAACACTTTTAGAAGATATCTAATTCTACTTATGTAAAGAACAAGAACTTGACTATAATGGAATTACATTTTTAGTTTTCCTTCTTTGTCTTACACTATTCTACAAAGAAAGACAGCTCTTATTATTCATCCGTCTCAGCTTTGATCATATTTCTACTTTCATAACTTTCGAACCAAAGAGTGAAACATCTTTCAGGTTTTCTTGTTTATATACAGTTTTTTTTCACATTAGCTAGTATGATTAAACAGAACTTGATGATGCTCCATAGCAATTTTTGTATTTGATTTAATAAAAAGTTTGTAAAAAATAAGTTACCAGAAAAAATATGCAACGGTGTAACTTTAAAGACAGTGCATGAAGTGTCAAGAATTATCGGAACCACCAAGATGTCATCTGATGGAGGCAATTTCAGGAAAAAGTCATCACGTGACGCTAAACCGCCTCCATGAAGGGGCATTCTGCAAGCTAGAAGATCTTTTCTCAGTCATGTGACTGAAGCAAGTGATATACATTAATTAAGTGCGGCTACGTACCGGTCGACTGTTACACTCATTCTCTTCCCCTCCACCCTTAATGACTTAATCAGCTTCTCCACGTACGCCAAACAGATATGTCCGGGACTTACAGACCGGTAAAAGGCCGTCCGAGTGTCTAAGTACGATAAAGGGAGGGTCTTGTAATTTTAAACCACTTCCTCCAGTCGACAGTCCTCCAAGCTGGAGACGGTTTCCCCTGTCTCTAACCCGCTCAATGCTCGCTAAAGATGGCTGCTGCGACAAAATTATGCAATCCCAATATTGTCATTTTACCTTCTGACTACGGACTTCATAACGCTAATTTATGAGCTTTTCTCACAAACTCTTTGGTGGTTTTCATAGACAAATCCTTCCCAAACCTGTCTCGAAGCTTCGGATCATCCCTATAGTGCTTATTCTACTTTATTAATTCTTTCGTGACTCTTTAAACTTCCTTTCATATTCTTGTGATTGTGATCTTGTCATGTCAATAAATCATGCGCAATGACTCTTTTGGCAGGCTCGGGTTGTCATGGAGCGATTTAATGGTTAACTTGACTGCCATGTCATTATGTGCTGCAGGAGAATTAAGGAGATAAAAAGATAATACCTGAACTGTTTGAACATTATAACATGTCATTACACCACAGATAGTGTGATTTTAGTTGTGATGCTGAACTATTAAAGTGTATTATTGCTATTAAAGATAAATTTATGCTGTACTTTTATTCTTGTTTTGTGAAATCTAATTTGGCTACTTTTGTAATATTTATTTCTTCCATGTACCAAGAAGCTAGCTGAATCCGCAAAAGACTTAAAGAAATGTTGAGGTGGAGAGTGAAGACAAAGATACCCTGTGTGCGTGCATGTGTGTGTGAGTGGGTGAGGGGGTTGTGCAAGCACGCGCGTGTGTGTGAGGGGGGATGTGTGAGCATGTGCGAGCGCGTGCGTGCTCGCTGTGCACTAACCACAAGCCGCAAAGGAAGACACAAGCTCAATGTCCTCGATACAGAGGAAGCTTCACACACAGTATCCTACAGCCCCTTGGTTTATGAGGGATCGTCAACAATGTGTTTCCTTCTCGAGACAACTTTCCTGAACATGCTTCTACTCAAGAGGCCTACACTTTCTACACTTGAGTCCGTCCAGTAATTCACACTTCCTGGCGTTTTCTGCAAACTTTGAAATCCTAGGAAACGAGCTCTAGAAGCCTCGGCAGCAGATTAATTCTATGCACAACAGTTTAGTTTCCTCGCGGGCTGGTATTAGGATGGCAGGATGGCTCTAGAACGAGGAGGAGGCACTCATTGTGTGGGGAGAGGCTTAAGGATCATGAGCTTTGACCTATGTTTGAAAGCAATCAGTCTAACATAAACCCCTTGCATAAACTGAATACGATCTTCCCTCAAGGAAGATAAAACGCAGAAAACTGCTAAGACAAGTATACTAAAATTTGTTTGAACTTTGGTATGGATGTTAGAATTTGCATCCGTCATAATCGTTGTCTTTAGAGCAAAAATTGTTCCAATAACAATCCTGAGGAGGAAAAGGTACATCTTGCTCTACTTAAACAAATAAAGAAGCAAGAAATGCAACGAAAATTGTTTATAAAGGTGACGAAATAAAAGATCAGTTAAATTTATTTTGTTTCTCTAAATGATTCATTCATTCACTACAAACAAATCACGCAAAATAAAATCCAATATTATGAACTAAAACATAAATTTTAATCCAGAGAGAGAGAGAGAGAATAGACGAGAGAGAAGACTTATTAAGCTGAAATATATATAAAAAGAAACAAGCAGAAACAGAATGAGAAACAAAAACAAGAAACAATAAACACCATAATTTTAGATAGGTCTTGTGAAATTTTTAAAACCCTTTTTTTTAGTACATTTTAAAAACGGAGATATAAATTACTGTCATGGTTGGTGGCGTCTGTCTGCCAAAAGATTGATGCTCAATAAACAACGCCCAAAAGCTTTTAAACTCTGCGAAGGAATCAGCTGTAATCCACTCAAATTTCTTCCGGCTTTGCGTAATGCCATGGCTGCACACATTGAGTTCTGGTCAGTGAATTCTCTGAACACACCATTTAACGATGGGGCCAAGAAACGTTGTGTTTCTTCTTCTTCTTACTGGATGGCAAATAATAGGAGGTAAGTCAACTGCACACTTTCATGGCTCTTAACTGACACAAAGCAGTTAAAACTATTTTGTGATAGAGTTGAACTGAAAATAAAAAGGAAAAAAAATATTGTTCAGCTATAGATTCACTCTTGAACTTCCTTTTCTGTCTTCATACATGTGTCTATCTATCCTATCTCAGATAAAAAATATTTTAAAATCATGATAGAAAAATAATGGGAAGAAAAGTGAAGTCGACTGCTTGTTTATCAAAGCATGTCTCAGAATTGGACAAGATTATTTACAAGTATGTAATTTTCAACACGTCACATTTAATATTTAATTTCTTTACAATAATAATCCTAGTCTTGTAGATTGTTGTATCGTTTCAATGTTTTAAAGACAACGGTACTTGATTTAAATATTTTTTAAAAGCGCTGTACGTTCCTCTTCAACATTTAAACGTCTTCATCATCGTCATTGTCAAAAGAAAAAAAAAACAAACTTTAGTCCACGACTAGTTTTCTTCTGCCGATGGGGCTCATTATTTTTAAGCGTAGAAGGGAGTTTTTTTTTCTCTAATGCTTAAGATTATCCAATTGTTTATTTTTGCAACTAGTACACAACACTTGTTTTACTGTTTATGGCACGATTTTACTTATTCCTCAACATCGTTAACCGTTCCCACACATTTTAAATAAAATATTATTAGTGAAAGAAAATAGATAGATCTATGTAAGGAAATAAAAAGCTCAAACTATTGAAAGTAATTGTCGAAATTTACAGAGTCAGTAGATGCGCGAGCACGCGTGTATGCGCGTGTGATGTTGAGGTGTATGCGCGTGCGTGCCTGCTCGCTGTGCACAGACCACAAACCGCTAAGGAAGACACAAGAGCATCATTCTAGAAACAGAGGACAGACATTTCGATGTATCAATGGCATGTAGAAAAAATTCTTATATACGTATATTTTTTCCAATGTTACTCTTCAGCAAAAGATCTTTTCTTGTTTTCTACTTTTCGATTCAGACAGTTAGCAGTTTTGCCGACAATGACTAATCAAGGTACTTCAAAACAATAAAATTACTTGCGCCTATATTAGGAAACACGAAAGAGAGCATTTTATTTTAATCAAATTACTGAGTTTACTTAAAAAACAAACATCTGATTTATGCCCTCATTATAAAATGGTTTACGTAGTTTTATTATATCAGTTTATTTTTACCCATTAATTGATTTTCAGTCTTGTAGATACAAATAAAAAAATTTAAAACATTGAGAAAAGACTACATTTTTCACTGAATCCTTTATAAAGATGGAGATAATACTTGCCCGCAGGTTTCCAGGAGGGAATGACATGAAGACTGATTAACAAACAAAAAATAATAAAATCTAATGTTTTCACAAAAAACAGAGAAAATACCAGACATCGCTGGATTATTCCTGATTAGTCTGTGGTAGACTATTATGTCATTGCAGTAATATTATTTTCTTTATATTCTAAGTTTGTGATCAACAGAAACCAATCAACGAAGTTCAATAAAGGTCACTAGTCGCTGTAAGACTTCGACTGTATAACCAGAACTTATATTAGCAATCAGCGCTAAGTTTGCTACTTAGTAATACTAGAGCATTGCATTGAGAAAGTATAATAATTATGAGGAGGTTGTGTATTTCTCTTCTCTTTCTTGAATTACAGATGGTTGAAGGTAGTTCAATAACAACCTGTATATGAAGCATTCAAGTATACAGCCATTAGAAATACAGAATATATACATATAATTAAATAATAATTGAATATATTAAAATTAAGCGCTATGTAAATGATGTAATAATGACTGAAAAACACTAACATGGTCATTCTCTCTGAATCTCTCTGTTACACACACACACGCTCGTGCGCGCGATTGTTTTATCGACACGTGTGATTGTACGCCATAACCATCATCCTCTTTATTTTTGTTTGTCTATTTTGGGGAAAAAACTGTTGGAACAATAGGTGTGGAGATTACACCCTGCACTGACAGCTTCGTGGAGGTATCTGCAGAGGAGAACCTTACCTTAAGCTGTGCACCACGAACTCAATCTATGGAATGGAGACTTTATACGAAGGACACTTCGAATCTCATAGCAAAGCTGATTAACAGTCAGATCGTGGAAAACAGCTTTTATTACGCTTTTGTTGCAAGCATCAGTGACGAGGGAATATTGCTGACAATCAACACTCGCAACATCAAGGATATCTACCTGCTCAGCGGAGCTGTAGTGTGCTCAGACCTCACTGAGTCAACATTGACATATGCGGGCTGTCAACTTAACTATGTCTGTAAGTAGATGATCTTCTCCTCCGTGCATTTTTTTCAATATGATTTCTGTGGACTAACGTACAAAACATGAATTAGATAACTTACAGACTGTCACCTATGCATTTCTGTGTTAAAAGTCTCCTTGGGTGCAGTTTTGCTCTAAGTACTTGGTACAATTTTGTGCAAAATATTATTTCTCTAAGTTTTGGGGTATAACTATCCCCTTTTTCCCCAGTCTGTTATCGAAATACACGTCTACATACATTACCATGCACCGTCACTTACACCGAGGTTTACCAGGGATTAGATTAAAAATGTCGCAACCAACAAGATTTTTTTTGTAAGAAAATAACTGGGTTATTGCTAAACTACTTTTCTAGACTGTCACTCTCCCTTAAGCGTTGGAGTTTAAAGCACGGTCAAAGATTGCATTAAAGACAT